>NC_134268.1:43875651-44176037 GCF_031893055.1 Leptodactylus fuscus | reverse complement strand
CAGGAAAAGTTTAAAAAGTTATTAAAAAAATCTTGCTCACCTGTCCTTGGTTCTCAGGTGTCCTCCCAGCGTGGCCCGATCCTGCTGCTCCGTTGTCTCAGATCCCTTCTGCTGATTGGCCTCAGTGGTCACATGACTGTTGAGACCAATCAGTGGACTCAGGAAGGGACCCATGATGTCACAGGTTCTGACGTCACACTGAGGCTGTTGAATGGCCCTGGCAATCACATGCGACGGGGACTTCCAGCTGAAGACCATAATAGACCAGCAGGACAGGACCGCGCTGGGAGGCAGCAGAGCACTGGGGAAAGGTGAGTATGATATTTTTATTTTTTTTGTCTCCAACGGCCTATTTTTTTAAAAAAATTGCTTTGACAACCCCTTTAAGATTGATGTGTGATTTGCCACTCTTAATAAAATTGCCCCTGTGTACCTGGAAAATAACATGGAGTCGATCTCACCAAGTGCCCAATTAAGTAGCTCATCCAGGTAAAGAGAAGTATAGAACGTGTAGTACTGCACTATACCTTGGAGAGGCGCTATTAGTCATCAGCCCATGAGTGCATGCACCTCACTAATACAGGGGTTTACCAGTGGATTGACCATGATGATTTGTTGGGACCTCCAGCCAAGCCTTGTATGTTGAGTCTGGATTCAAGATACAATGTTTCAAAAATAGCAATTGTGTGTTGAAAATATTGTATCCCGGGGACATTGTAAATTGAGGGATCGCTGTAACTTATTACCAGAATATCCCTCTAGCATTTTACTGATAGCTTTAACTAATATGGCAGGGCATTACAAGACATTGCTTCTAGCGAAGAATATCTCCTTATATATGTCACCCAATGGACAGTCCTCGGTGTGATAAATCATATCTAGAATAGTAACAATTCTGCACAGATCTCATTTGTAAGAATTAGCAGCAATTACAATTATTTGCAGTCTTTTCCCAAGTAAATGGTGTCTCATCACAGGCAAGCTCCAGTTTCCTCCACTTTAAGGAAATGACACATAAAATCTGCCATTAACGTGTTCTTAACGTGTCCCTTATGCATCACATATTGTATGGTAATAGTTTCTGAGAGAGTCAATTACCCGATAAATGCTGCTTTCTAATGATACATTTTAACCAAGTGGGCCTGACAAGCGGGTTGTAATATTGAGGAATTAACCCTTAAAGACATTAATAAACATTATAAAATGCTTAATAAAAGCAGGGGAGTAGTAAAAGAAAACACTGTGCTAAGATCTAATAGTGGTGTCTCCTCGCACAGCACCTGGGACCAATAATAAATCTATTATGTCAATGACATACGTGTTATACTGTATCTGTACATACTGGGAGGAATCATTTCCTAAAGCCATTATTAGCAAATCTCTACTGGTGATACGTGAAATACAAATATTCCTATCAGGCGTATGTATCCACAGGTAAAGACAGTGTAACCCTACAGTCACATGACCATATGAGGTTTTTTACCCACATTCATTCAAAATATAGGTCACACTCTACTTTTGTTCTATTTCGTGGATCCCTCCATACACTGGGGATAAAACAGCCATGGAAAATTGACTTATTAAATTGCCGTTTTCGCCCATGGTTGTGTAAATGTAGGCTTAGGGCCAGTTCACACGGAGTTAACGGGCACGCATTATATACACGTGTTAGAATGTGAGCACTCAAAACAGATCCCATTCATTTCAATGGGTTATAACAGGCGTATAATGCGCATAATTTTGCACTCGTAATTTTGCGGCTGCAAAATTACGCGCATTATACGCCCATAACGACCCATTGAAATGAATGCGATCTGTTTTGAGCGCTCACATTCTGGCATGTGTATACGTGCCAGAATGCGTGCCCGTAAACTCCGTGTGAACTGGCCCTTACATAAGTAAAACCATCTCATCAGGAAAATCTATCCCACTTGGTGTACTTGGGCACACAACCATCAATTTAGAGGTCCCCTTCATTAGAAACCCCTTTGTACTCTACTTCAGTATTTGGCATTAATGGAAGGAGGGTCACCGTCAAGAACCACTTCTATTAACCAGCGGCTTTGAAGACTTTGCTCTGGAAGATCCAACCCAATTGTACATTACCCAGACATCAGTACTATATTCCTATATAAAATGTACCTATAAGCTATAGATAGATAGATAGATAGATAGATAGATAGATAGATAGATAGATAGATAGATAGACTCATTAAAAGAGTAGATCTATGCCAATGTAAATGAGAAATTATGGAAATCCTCAGGTAGCATGCGGTGGATGTTAACACATTGTTCATTGCCAGATAATCCCATTTCAACAAATGGTAACTATAGAAATCCTTAATGTCTCATCATCGCTGATAATTCCATCATTCTACTGCATTTCTGCTCCAATCTATAGGAGGCATATCAGGGAACTTCACATATCCAACATGCCCTTCAGATGACTGAGTGAAGATGTAGTTATCCCAATATTAACCACATAATCTTGAGGGATATTTGGAGATGTGAAGTCTACTATAGTCTCCTCTAGACTGGATGTGAAATGCGTTGGAACCGTTTCTTAGAGGATAGCCAGAACCTGGCATGTGTTATCATTGGGGTGGGATAAAAATGGAAAGATGATGGAATTACCAGCGATGATGGCACATTAGGGATTTCTAGGGATAGTAATTAATCTCACGGGATTACCTGTGATTAGCCAACACTAGACCCAATACTGTCTACTGAGTGGCCTCTTCTTCCGATGAAACCTCATTAAAGCTTCAGCCCTAAGAGAATAATAATCTTGCATATATAAGTTGTAGGCTGCGTACGGTAAACTACATAATATAACACTGAATCAATTATTCTATAGACAGAAACAAAATATCCACAAATTTTGTTAACCATTACTGTTAGTTCTACTGAATTGTACCACACAATTGTCTAAGGCTAGGTTCCCATCTGTGCCATAGACTCTGTCTCAGAGTCTTTTGAAAATCACCTGTCGAAACCGTTGTACAAGTGGATATGTTTTCAGGCAGGGATACTACATGCATAATAAATACCTGTACTTATCGTCATATCCACCCGCGACTGAGTGTTAAAGTATATATATATATTTTTTATTTTTTTTTTTAAACTACAGAACCTCTTAGCTGTAGAACACTACAGCAAGGTCCACCGGCCCAATGATGGGCGGCTGTATGTCTGAACTCAATGTGAACAACTGCAAGACACTGCAGCCTGAACTCAATGTGAACTACTGCAAGACACTGCAGCCTGAACTCAATGTGAACTACTGCAAGATACTGCAGCCTGAAACTCAATGTGAACAGTGTGTACTGTGCAACACTCCATGTGAACAAGGTGCAACTAAAACCCTGCCAGTTTAGCTCACTGGCCAGGTGCACCAGTATAAGTGAAATACACACGGCTGCCAAGGGTTAAACACTCACCCCAGGTCAGCAAACACACACACACTTACCCCTGCCACCACGGAATCTTAGAACATTCTCCTGCACACAGCTTGTAGTTACCAGAGGAGTTTGCATGCTCCTGCACACAGCTTGGAGCCATCAAACACCCATGCTCCCTCACACAGCTACGAGCCATACATGAAGTCAGCCAGTACACATAGGCTATCTCAGAGACCATACCTGCTGCAGATCTACAAGCTGGAACGGCGTCTACCGCTCCTAGCCCAGGTGTAGATATAACGGTTCAGGGTTTACAGGTCCTACCTAACAGCACCCAGATTGAAGCAGAGAAAACCCACACAGAGGCCTAGTCTGAAACCTGCCTGAGTACTGGAGCCTATCCCTGAAACTACTGTCATTCACTCCGTGGACTTTGAGGAAATTTTAGTGGAAGTGTGAGCACCCGGTGGGCGTCGGCTCACATTATTTAAAGGGAAGTCCCCGCCCAATAGGGGCGGTGGTGATGACCTCACCGCTCATGCTCAATAGGGGAGAAATGGCATTTAGCTTGTGAGCAGCTCCAATAGGTCTGAGCATGCTCAGTAAGGTGAAAGCTGGATGGTTAGACTGACCCGCAGGTGGCACTGTGCGCTATGATAGTAACCTGCGGGACCCAATCCTAACACTGAGCAAGACATAAGGCTGTACCACTAAAATTATTAGAGGGGGGGGGAAGGGGGGAGGGCAAGAGGGAGATGTCAACATCAGTAATAACATAACTTAACGTAATGGGGAAAGAGGTAAGGATCAATAGAGAGGGGCTGTCGCTTGGCCCGAAACAGGTTGGAATATTATACTATAAATTTTAACCGGGAAATTCAGTAGCTCGTCATCCATGTAAAATGCTGCATGTTAATATTAACTATTTCACTGCTGCTGTAACCTTCTTCCCAATTAATTGGTAGTGTTCCTGTTCAGGGATATTGTTATGTTGTGTGTTCGTTTTCCTGAATCGAAGTTTATATGATAACATAAAACAATAGAGAATCCCTGTCGCACATAACAAGATAATTTTGTAGCTCTTTTCTACTTTTGATACCCAATTTACATCTAATGAATTACTTAGAAGTGAGAACGCCGCAGAAGGATTCTTCTTACATACTGATAATGCCTCTGCTCATGATTGAAATGTCTTGAAATTTAACTTATTGGAATGAAAACATTCCAAGTTAGAAAGGACTGGGCGGCTAATGATCTGCGGGGGAATACCATATCTTGTAAGATAATGGCACAATTCTGCTAATAAATGTAGCAGATACCACAATACAGTCATGCTGTATAATGGGAAGGAAATAGGCTATAAATACCGCATCCAATTTATAACATTATCAGTTCAATGTCAATATGGGAACATTCTTATGAAAACTTCCACGTCCAAATACAGTAGTGTATGCTGGGAAAGGTCATCGATGTGGGTTACAAGAAGAAAACAAGTGGCAGGATACATTGTGGCTGTTATTCCTTATGTACAGTGGCGTAACTACCACCATAGCAGCCGTAGCAGCTGCCACAGGGCCCGGGACATCAGGGGCCCGGTGACAGCTGCTACTGCTGCTATCATTATGCTCGGAGGTCTTTTCAGACCCCCGAGTATAATGATCGGGGCCCCCTGTTGGTGGAATACTTTCCACCAACAGGGGGCCCCGAAGCTGCAGCAACGGCTGACACACAGGAGCTGCAGCTCTGGCTCCTGTCAGCTCTTCAGGATGCTCCCCCTCTCCCCCCCCCCCCTCCCTTTCTCTGCTGTCCTCTGCCCACCAATGAGAGGAGGAGGCGGGGCTTATCCCTGCCGTCCTGCACTGGAGGAAGAAGCTGCTCCAGGAAAATGAAACTGAAGCTACACAGGTACGTACTGGGGTTACTATACTTATTACTATCAGGCATTTGGGGGGATTACTTGTGTTTTAGTAACTCCATGTGCCTCATAGTAATAGCAGTTAACCCCATCATGTCCCTCACATTAACCCCTGTTTGCCTCACCATAAGAGTTACTGATATGTGAGACATATGGGGGTAATAGTAATGAAGATACTTTATTATTACCTCCATGTCTCTCACATATCAGTAACTCTTATGGTGAGGCAGACAGGGGTTAATGTGAGGAAGATGATGGGGTTAACTGCTATTAATATGAGGCACATGGAGTTACTAAATTGTAATGCACAGGACCAGATTTTTTTTATCCACAATTTGTCCTGGTATAGCGGTCAGCGGTGACGTGACAGTATTTAGTCCTGTAGGGGCCACTAAGGGACATAATACTGTGTGCAGGGGCCACTATTGGGTATAATACTGTGTGCAGGGGCCACTAAGGGACATAATACTGTGTGCAGGGGCTACTATGGGGTATAATACTGTGTGCAGGGGCCACTATGGGACATAATACTGTGTGCAGGGGCCACTAAGGGACATAATACTGTGTGCAGGGGCCACTAAGGGACATAATACTGTGTGCAGGGGCCACTATTGGGCATAATACTGTGTGCAGGGACCACTATTGGGTATAATACTGTGTGCAGGGGCCACTATTGGGCATAATACTGTGTGCAGGGGCCACCATGGAACATAATAGAGCGCGCAGGAATGCGTAGGAGGGACTCGGTCGAGATCTTCGGTGTCGGGGGGGGCCCCATGTCAAAAGTTCGCCACGGGGCCCCGCCATTCCTAGTTACGCCACTGCTTATGTACCAGCATTTCAGTAATTAAAATAATTCCCTTCCCCCTCGGCAGACACAGGTTGTCTTTGTTTGGGCTGAATTCTATGGAAAAACGGATACTAGTATAGTATATTATATAGTATATTATATAGATACTATAACATTATAATTCCCACTATGGCAACTGATTGATATCTTTCCCACCTTTGGTCTCCCCAGTGATCAGTAGGACAGGGGTCCCTTGTACACCTGCTTGAATGATACGATGTTCGGGCATACGTGAGGTCACTCCATTTATCCCTATAGGACTGCAGTACAGGGACGAATGGAGTGGCAGGGAGCATGTGCAAATATAGCTCCATGGGACTCCTGTTCTCATGATTGCTCAACTCAATTTTTGGCAGTACTGACTATTGTGTATTTTCTGCATTAGATGACAAGGGACGTTTGCCGGAAGTGGAACTGAAGCAGCCATGTTGAAATACTTTCATTGAATTGGTCTTGAAAATTTTGTGTATTTCATGAAGTCACTAAAAAAGTAATTATAGTGCTAAACTATTTATTATTTTGATAAAGAATGTGAAATTCAATAACACTTTATATTTTGTAACTTCAGCAGGGGCACATTTGTATTATTACAGCAGCATCCTATTGTATTACCGCCATCTTACTGCAATAGTTGTCCTTCACTGTGGTGGAAGCAATGGAAGCATTATACAGAAACCACATAAGAGGTTATGTTCATTTTCCCTAAGATTTCCTTCCTGCCATTTAGCATTCCGTTAGTTGTTCCTTAGCAACAATGTTACCATTAGTAGAATAGTGGAAGTGTTTGGCCTGTTGCTAAAGAGCAACTGTAAAAATGTGAAATGCTGCCCAACACATTTCACGTAATGTAAAACTATGCTAAAATTGAAATATATTGGTTATATATGTTTCTTACTTTTTAAAAGCTCTGTCTTCCACAGTCACACTATAAGGGCTAGTTCACACGTGGGCAAAGGGGCGGATTTTGACAGTGGATTTCGCTTCAAAATCCACCCCTTTACAATGGTGGTCTATGCAGACCGCCGGGCTTCTTTTTTCCACTAGCGGTGGGCTGCTGCTAGCGGAGAAAAGAAGCGACATGTCCTATCTTCAGGTGGAAACCGCAGCGCGTTGGGCCGCGGCTTCCGCCTAGCGGCAGCACCCTCCTATGTCGGCTCATTCATTTGAGCCGACATAGGAGGGGAAAGCCGCGATGGTTGCGGCAGGCGGGCTTTGGCCACAGAGAGACGCGGCTCGCGCCGCACATTTTCTCCCTCTTTCAGTTCTTCAAAACTTGGGAGGTATGCTACAGTACAGCAGTATGTAGTGTTGGGCCACTGCAGCCGATCACCGTTCTCCACAGTACAGCAGTATATACTGTTGGGGCACTGTAGCCGATCACCACTCTCTACAGTACAGCAGTATATAGTGTTGGGGCGCTGCAGCCGATCACCGCTCTCTACAGTACAGCAGTATATAGTTTTGGGCTGCTGCAGCCGATCACCGCTCTCTACAGTACAGCAGTATATACTGTTGGGGCACTGTAGCCGATCACCACTCTCTACAGTACAGCAGTATATAGTTTTGGGCCACTGCAGCCGATCACCGCTCTCTACAGTACAGCAGTATATAGTGTTGGGGCGCTGCAGCCGATCACCGCTCTCTACAGTACAGAGGTATATAGTATTGGGCTGCTGCAGCCGATCACCGCTCTCTACAGTACAGCAGTATATACTGTTGGGGCGCTGCAGCCGATCACCGCTCTCTACAGTACAGCAGTATATAGTGTTGGGCCACTGCAGCCGATCACCGTTCTCTACAGTACAGCAGTATATACTGTTGGGGCACTGTAGCCGATCACCACTCTCTACAGTACAGCAGTATATAGTGTTGGGGCGCTGCAGCCGATCACCGCTATCTACAGTACAGCAGTATATAGTATTGGGCTGCTGCAGCCGATCACCGCTCTCTACAGTACAGCAGTATATACTGTTGGGGCACTGTAGCCGATCACCACTCTCTACAGTACAGCAGTATATAGTTTTGGGCCACTGCAGCCGATCACCGCTCTCTACAGTACAGCAGTATATAGTGTTGGGGCGCTGCAGCCGATCACCGCTCTCTACAGTACAGCAGTATATAGTATTGGGCTGCTGCATCCGATCACCGCTCTCTACAGTACAGCAGTATATACTGTTGGGGCACTGTAGCCGATCACCACTCTCTACAGTACAGCAGTATATAGTTTTGGGCCGCTGCAGCCGATCACCGCTCTCTACAGTACAGCAGTATATAGTGTTGGGGCGCTGCAGCCGATCACCGCTCTCTACAGTACAGCAGTATATAGTATTGGGCTGCTGCAGCCGATCACCACTCTCTACAGTACAGCAGTATATACTGTTGGGGCGCTGCAGCCGATCACCGCTCTCTACAGTACAGCAGTATATAGTGTTGGGGCGCTGCAGCCGATCACCGCTCTCTACAGTACAGCAGTATATAGTATTGGGCTGCTGCAGCCGATCACCGCTCTCTACAGTACAGCAGTATATACTGTTGGGGCACTGTAGCCGATCACCACTCTCTACAGTACAGCAGTATATAGTTTTGGGCCACTGCAGCCGATCACCGCTCTCTACAGTACAGCAGTATATAGTGTTGGGGCGCTGCAGCCGATCACCGCTCTCTACAGTACAGCAGTATATAGTATTGGGCCACTGCAGCCGATCACCGCTCTCTACAGTACAGCAGTATATAGTGTTGGGGCGCTGCAGCCGATCACCGCTCTCTACAGTACAGCAGTATATAGTTTTGGGCCACTGCAGCCGATCACCGCTCTCTACAGTACAGCAGTATATAGTGTTGGGGCGCTGCAGCCGATCACCGCTATCTACAGTACAGCAGTATATAGTATTGGGCTGCTGCAGCCGATCACCGCTCTCTACAGTACAGCAGTATATACTGTTGGGGCACTGTAGCCGATCACCACTCTCTACAGTACAGCAGTATATAGTTTTGGGCCACTGCAGCCGATCACCGCTCTCTACAGTACAGCTGTATATAGTGTTGGGGCGCTGCAGCCGATCACCGCTCTCTACAGTACAGCAGTATATAGTATTGGGCTGCTGCATCCGATCACCGCTCTCTACAGTACAGCAGTATATACTGTTGGGGCACTGTAGCCGATCACCACTCTCTACAGTACAGCAGTATATAGTTTTGGGCCGCTGCAGCCGATCACCGCTCTCTACAGTACAGCAGTATATAGTGTTGGGGCGCTGCAGCCGATCACTGCTCTCTACAGTACAGCAGTATATAGTATTGGGCTGCTGCAGCCGATCACCGCTCTCTACAGTACAGCAGTATATACTGTTGGGGCGCTGCAGCCGATCACCGCTCTCTACAGTACAGCAGTATATAGTATTGGGCTGCTGCAGCCGATCACCACTCTCTACAGTACAGCAGTATATAGTTTTGGGCCGCTACAGCCGATCACCGCTCTCTACAGTACAACAGTATATAATGGGCCGCCGCAGCCGATCACCGCTCTCTAAAGTACAGCAGTATATAGTTTTGGGTCGCTGCAGCCGATCACCGCTCTCTACAGTACAGCAGTATATAGTGTTGGGATGCCACTCTGTATACACCGATGCTCTGGTGTCCTTCTGGCGCGTTCCGGTCCTTTTGCTGAACGGGTCTCTTCTGGAGTTCTGCTGAAGCTGCTGATTGGCCTCAGTGGTCAGCGGTCACATGACAGCTTAGACCAATCACCGGCTTCAGTGTAATTCCTGAAGAAACCTGGAAGAAGCTGCTGAAATGCGCGAAAGGAAACCAAACTCCGGGACAGGTGAGTATGCATTTTTTTTATTTATTTTTATTTACTGTTAATAAGGTAAAGGGGACGTCCATGTGTAACAGGCCAGCGATGTTATAGGGATTGTGCTCAGAAGTCTCTCTCACAGATTTAGTCGCCTATTTTTTAACATTTTTTTTAGTAAAATGGTGGACACCCTGTTGGAATCCTGAAAACCCCATTATGTCAGTCTCTGTGTTGTCGTGTGCATGTAGCCTTAGATATGGAAGACACAATTCTGTCTGTCTCTGGTCACCACTAGGGGGCGTTTATAAGCTTAGTTTATACTGATCATACACAGAACTAAATAGTAAACACACATGGGGTCTCTCATGGGACAATGAGGGTAAAATATTTTTAATATATAGTTGTCTGCATTGTCCATATCTGGCGCATATACGAAGACCCAGCCAGTCAGTATGGGCTATAGATGGGCGAACTCCAGGTGATTTGTTTTGTCCTGTGTTTAAAGTGGACATCCATTTTGGTCCAAACTTGTTCAAATAGAACTAGAATGGAAATTATTACACACTGGGGTCTCTACATCATCACTTGACCTGACATCACTGGGTTCCATGTCCATTATGACATCATCATGCAGAAGTTCTATAGCAGACCTCAGCAGTAGAATCTCCATAGAGTTGTGCTAGCACTGTTCTGGATAGAGAAGCGGATCAGCGGATCTCTGAAATCTCTAAACTTTCTGAGCGAAAGCGTTTTATGGATATGGATCGGACACAAAATTCTTCCCTAGGAGGTAAGTGATATTGGTGATGGAATGTAGAATATACTTTATATGACGTAGAATAATAGATATATATTTGTAATTGTTGTGATTTATTTAAAACAGGAAATGGAAGTGAAAGATCACCGGAGGCAACTCAGGGACAGCAAAGTCCTGAGCCCCAGCCCCTAGAGGGCACTGCTGCCCGAACAAGAGGCCTCCCGCCAAGAGAGCAGCCACCTGATCGTGGCGCTGCTCGCACCAGAGGCTCCCCTTCAAGAAGGAGACCTCATGAACATCGACAGAGGAGACAAGACCCAGCGGCCCAACAACCAACCAGAGCGAGAAGCCGTTCTCCTTTGAATTCTCAGCCCAACGGACAACAACAGCCCTGGCCAGTCAGGAGACCCAGAAAGGTGGTTAGGAAGCTGCGTCACGCCACTGATGACATGCCCATCTATGTTGAGGAGTGGATTGGAATCCGGGGGCCATGTGTAATATGTCTCATGGACTATGAAGACGGAGAAACCATCATTACCCTGGACTGCAAACACGAGTTCCACCTTAAATGTCTCCATACCTGGCATAAAGAAAACCGCATCTGTCCCATCTGCCGCTGCCCCGTGCAGTGGATTTAGTGGGCCCCAAAAGTTTTTGGGTTTTTTCATTATTTATTAAATATCTATCATGTTCTGCACACCACAGAACATGGAGAATGAACAAAAACTTCCTACTGTCCTTTCATTCTCTTTATAACATCCTTCATACCTTTGTGTTAGGTCCAGCGTTTGCCATAGACAGGATCAGTGGCGTAACTACCGCCATAGCAGCAGAGGCAGCTGCCACAGGGCCTGGGACATTAGGGGCCCGGTGACAGCCACTACCGCTGCTATCATTATACTCGGGGGGGTCTTTTCGGACACCCGAGTATAATGATTGGCGGACCGGGAGAGGTAAGAAACATAACAAATACTGTAACTTACCTCTCCATGATCCGGGTAGGCTTTGGCCTAGTCGTCTGACGTCTCATGACCCTGACCTGCGTTCTGGGTCATGTGACATCTGACGTCCTAGAAGATCGACTACTTCGGAGGCCGACAGTGCAGAAGACGGGAGATAGGTGAGGTTTTTTTTTTATATTTTTCACCCCCTGGGTCTCCGATTATTATACTCTGGGGTCTGAAAAGAAACCAGAGTATAATAATTGTTTATGGTTGTCCACAGTGGGACATAATACTGTGTGCAGGGGCCACTGAGGGACATAATACTGTGTGCAGGGACCACTATGGAGGATAATACTGTGTGCAGGGGGCACTATGGGGATAATACTGTGTGCAGGGGCCACTATGAGGCATAATACTGTGTGCAGGGGCCACTATGGGGGATAATACTGTGTACAGGGACCACTATGGAGGATAATACTGTGTGCAGGGGGCACTATGGGGATAATACTGTGTGCAGGGGCCACTATGAGGCATAATACTGTGTGCAGGGGCCACTATGGGGGATAATACTGTGTACAGGGGCCACAATGGGGCATAATACTGTGTACAGGGGCCACTCTGGGGCATAATACTGTGTGCAGGGGCCACTCTGGGGCATAATACTGTGTGCAGAGGCCACTATGGGGGATAATACTGTGTGGAGGGGTCACTGAGGGAAATAATACTGTGTGCATGGGCCACTATGGGGCATAATAGAGCGCGCAGGAATGCGTAGGAGGGGGTCGGTCAAGGATTTTGGCGTCGGTCGGGGGGGGGGGGGGGGGCCCATGTCAAAAGTTTGCCACGGGGCCCCGCCACTCCTAGTTACGCCACTGGACAGGATACCAGGTGCAGTGTGCTACAAGCTGAAGTTCTCATCAGCAAACTTTGCTCCATAGATGGACAGGAGTGCGAACATGTCTAAGTAGGCCCCCAACTTAGATATACTGATATTATCACTATATGGTGACGGTGGTTAGAGTTCCATTGATGGTAGTTGCAGGAATAAGACTCAGGAGACAGGGCTGCGAACATGATAGCTCATTGGAGGGGGGGGGGGCAAACATATCCAAGAGGGCCCCCTACCTGACTATACTGATATTATCATTATACGGTGACTGTATAGTGATATACTGGCTGTACACAAGGCTCTGCATATAGTTTATGGAAATATAGTACAGGAAAATGTTTTGCCTTACAGGTGATGTCTCTGACTAATCCTTCACATTTCTCATCTCCTCCATCTGGACCGCCATGACCCTTATTCCAGCCGCAACGTGTCTCTGTAAAGGTTGTAGTACAGACATCTTTAGCACACGTTTTACTTGCCTATACAAAATCCCCATCTGCTGCTATCCCCAAATTGTAATATACATTATATAAAAATATCCAGAAAACGAATGATACCCCCAAATATACAGTATCTTAAAGTAACAATGCCCCTTTGTGTTGCTTAATTAAAGGGGCTCTATCAATGGGAAAAGTCATTTTTAACTAATCACATCCTTGCAGAGCCTTATTCCACACCCACCTGTAGTATGTAAGATTGCCTCAGTGGTTTCTGAATAACTCCGTTTTTATTCATATGCTAATGAGCTTCCAGCCAGCACAGGAAGTTCCCAGCAGCACTCGTCCCTGCTATTATCTCCTATGAGTGTGTGCAATCTTAGATGCTGAGTCATCACAATCATCAGCAGCAGCCTCCTCCCATAGGAAACAATAGCAAAGGGGGTGCACAATGCATCGTGCACCAGTCTAATTAGCATATGAATAATAACGGACTTATTCAGAAACCACTGAGACAATTTACATACTAAAGGTAGGTGTGGAATAGCCTTTCTAAAGCCTAGGCAAGGATGTGATTAGTTAAAAATGACTTTTCCCAGTGATAGAGCCCCTTTAATACGTCCTGTGGGATTGTTCAGGATCAGAAATATTAATGCAGGCAGCCAGCCAGGGTTATAAATAAAAATGCACTGACACCTGCATCCCCTCCCCCTGTCCTGCCCTGGGCCTACCATCACCTTCACTGAAAAAAATTGACAGGTAGGGGCCACACGGTGGCTCAGTGGTTAGCACTGTAGCTGTGCAGCGCTGGAGTCCTGATGTTCCAAATCCCGCCAAGAGCAAAAAACCATTTGCAAGGAGTTTGTATGTCCTCCCCGTGTTTGCATGGATTTCCATCCCATATTCCAAAGACATACTGATAGGTAAAAATGTACATTCTGAGCTCTATGTGGGGCTCACAATCTACATAAAAAAAATAAATAAATAAATAAATTAACAAGTGCATACTCACTCATACTCGCGTTCCGGTCCTTCTGCTGAAGGGGTCTCTTCTGGAGTTCTTCTGAAGCTGCTGATTGGCCTTAGTGGTCACGTGACTGCTGAGTCCAATCACCGGCTTCAGTGGAACTCCTGAGGAGCAAGACAAAAAAGCATAGGACGCAGGGAAAGATGGCTGTCAGAATAACTCATCCCCCACTAGCATCAAAAGAATCTCTAGAAAAAGTTGTCTCCTTACCAAACCACAGGAGCACAAACAATCTAGAACAAGGTAAGTCAGACAGTCAGCATGTCACAAGAACTGCAAGGCACAAGTATACCAAATACTAAATACATAAAATGTGTCTAAAGAACTGACAAGAAATGATACCAAGTCAGCAAGACGGCATACTGTCACCCACAACTCGGTTGCACCTCCAAAATAAATGTATAACCATATTACCAAGCATCAGTATTTCGGTATATTTGTGCCTTGCAGGTTTTGTGACATGCTGAGTGTTTGGCTTACCTTGTTCTAGATTGTTTGAACTCCTGAAGAGACCCGGGAGAAGCTGCTGAAACGTGCGGGAGGACACCGTTAAAACTTAAAGGGGATGTCTACGTTTGCCTGGAAAACCCCTTTAATTCAATAATGCCTCAGCTAATAATGTCCCCTCACTAATAACTTTGTATACTCCCTTAAAGGGGTTGTCTAGAAAATACAGAACCAGGTAAGGAGAAACACACAAAAAAAGAAAAAAGCATCCTCACCTGGGTCCAGCGTCACCCGGGGGCTTGTCCTTGCTGCACATGGCCTCAGCGCAGGGGTGTAACTACCGCAGAGGCAGCAGAGGTGGCTGCCACAGGGCCCGGGCCATTAGGGGGCCCCGTGACAGCCGCTACTGCTGCTGTTTTTTTTTTTTTTTTAATAGGCCGTTACGGGCCCTATTTACCTGAACAAATACTATCATTATACTCTGGGGTCTGCAAAGATCATAATGATCGGCGGACTGGGACAGGTACGGGAACGTAAAAAACACTGTTACTTACCTCTCCACGATCCTGCCAGGCCTCCTTCCTACTTGTCTGACGTCTCTGACGTCATATGAACCCGGCCTGCTTCCCGGGTCATGTGACGTCCGACGTCATAGAAGAAGGACGGCAGCGGAGAAGACAGCGTAGGAGCCGGGGACAGGTAAGAAACAGTAGTTTTTTATGTTTTTATTCCCCCGGGACTCCGATTATTGTTTATGGGTGTCCACTATGGGCTATAATACTGTGTGAGGGGCCACTATGGGGGATAATACTGTGTGTAGGGGCCACTATGGGGGATAATACTGTGTGCAGGGGCCACTATGGGGGATAATACTGTGTGCAGGGGCCACTATGGGCTATAATACTGTGTGAGGGGCCACTATGGGGGATAATACTGTGTGCAGGGGCCACTATGGGGGATAATACTGTGTGTAGGGGCCACTATGGGGGATAATACTGTGTGCAGGGGCCACTATGGGGGATAATACTGTGTGCAGGGGCCACTATGGGGGATAATACTGTGTGCAGGGGCCACTATGGGCTATAATACTGTGTGCAGGGGCCACTATGGGGGATAATACTGTGTGCAGGGCTTACTAAGGGACATAATATTGTGAGGAGAAGGGGGTCAGTCGAGGTTTTCGGCGTCGGTGTCAGTGGGGGGGGGGGGGCATGTCAAAAGTTCGCCACGGGGCCCCGCCATTCCTAGTTACGCCACTGCCTCAGCGGTCACAGGATGTCACACGTATACATCATTGGTAATGTCCCAGGTCTTTATCTGTGACCGCTGAGGCCACTGATCTACTGGTTAGGGGCTGGATTTGGTTTCAGGACCACCGTATATGTAATAGCCCCCCCCCCCCATAAGTAGTGCTGTTACTCTAATAATCAGCTAATAGTCTCCCTCCCCACACACCAGTCCATATACGACTGCCTTGTATAGTTATACTGACTGTACTTACAGAGCAGTGATGGGTGGGCGGGGCCTCCTCTCACACAGCCTGTGCGCACCTTCTATTTTCTTCCCAATAGAAACATAGAATAGGGGTCAAGGTTCCTGGCGGTATCTTCTCCTCCTACAAACAGCTTCTTCTTCCCTCCTGGAACCTTGACCCCCTATTCCAGGGGTAGGGAACCTTGGCTCACCAGCTGTTGCAAAACTACAACTCCCAGCATGCATACTTGTTCTGCTGTTCATGGAACTCCCATGGAAGTGAATGGAGCATGTTGGGAGTTGTACTGTCACATCAGCTGGAGAGCCGAAGGTTCCCTATCCCTGGCCTATTCTATGATACCACTGACAGTTAAATGGAAGATACGCCCAGGCTGTGCAGGAGGAGATCCCGCTCACCTCATCACTGCTATGTATGGCAGAACAGGAAGCTAATAGCAAATCCAAAATGGATGCCCTGTCTGACCGGAGGCGACAGGCAGCGGTCATTGTAACTTTACCCTCACACATGTTTCTTGTACACAATTCTTTAGTGACTAGGGATCTCCTGGTTGCAGAATATCTCATGGCTGCAGCTCTATGACCATCCCAGCCTAACCATACACTTCCACTTATAAATGTATGCATGTTACCATTCCCCTAGGGAAAGGGATGCTTCATTTGACAGTGTCATAGTATACAGAGACACCCCCTGAACTGGTTACCCCCAATTGTCACTGCCATCATCATTTCCAGGAGGAATAACAGAGGAACGGTGAAGACAAGAGATAGGGGGCATTCACACTTCGGATACGCTGACTGATTCTGAGGGGTGTTACACAGTAGACAGCCAGCGATAATGCCTCCAATCGGTCCCTGGACCGATTGGAGGCATTAACCCCTCTGGCGCCGTGGTCAAAGGCGCCGGAGGCGCCGTTTTCCCGGTGGCACATGGGCGCAGCCATTTTGCCGTTGCCTGGTCTGCCCTAATAGATGGTCTTATGCCTCAGCCCTCGCCTTTGCTACCCCTCTCCCTAATCCTGCGTCTACTAGGTCTGGAGGAGTCTGCTTATGCACCTCTATGGAACAAATTTGGTTCTCATACTTTATTCGATATTTGCTCCCAGACAGGATTGCTGCCACTACCTGAAATTCGTCAACTGTTAACGGACTTTCCCCTAAACTTCCTACATGAACGACATCTTAACGCGATTTCTACTGCTCTCCAGCACCGTTTCTCCCTCCGCACCTGTCTAACTGAATTTGAGAAACTGTTGGTTTCCAAGACATCAATGCTACGCAAAGTCTCCCACTTTATGCACAGTTTCATTGACCCGCCCAAATCCTGCAAGAATTCCTTTATCTCCGCTTGGGAACGTGAACTTAATATCTCTCTGACCATGGAAGAAATCGATACAGCTCTGTGTACCTCTCATGGTTTCTCCCCATGCATCCGTCTCCAGGAAAATAGTTACAAGTTACTAACGAGATGGTACCACACACCGGAATGGTTACACAAATGGAAGCACTCGTTAACTGACAGATGTTGGAGATGTTTGTCAGGCCCTGGTTCCTACTTGAATTTGTGGTGGTCTTGCCCTATTGTATCTCCTTTCTGGAATGCCGTGATCAGAGCCATGAACTATCCCTTCTTCACCTTGACTCCTGAAATGATTTTCCTACAAAAACCCTCGCAGTCTTACAATCCCGCTAAAGATAAATTGATAACTCACCTTATTGCTGCTGCTAGGTCTCTCATCCCTCTTTTATGGATGCAGACTGTTTCTCCGTCTTTGTCACTCTGGAAGGACAAAGTTCACCAAATCAACTGCTTTGAAGAACTGCTTAGCTGGTCCTTCCGCACTCATGATACATACCTGAAAGTTTGGACCCCTTGGTTAGTTCACAAATTCTGACTCGGTCATCTTCCCCCACTTCTCTCTCTCTCTCTTTCTCTCTCTCTTTTCTGCTTGCCTAATCTACTCCTTTCTTAGCTCTTTTTCATGTTTTCTTTCTCCCCGTTGTTTCTTCCCTTCCACCTCTCCCTCCTTCTTGTCTTCTGTCCTACCTTAGATACCAGGGCCGCCGATAGGCCATTATTACTGCTACTGGCATCAGGGGCCCGGCCAAATTGAAAAATGGGGGGGGGCCCGGTTTTGGACCGCACCGTGTGCCGACCCCTGGCGCCCGCAGCAGTCATTATACGGTATGTCCGATTTCAACTCAGATCTGCGTCCAGAGGATGCAGATCTGAGTTGAACACATACGCGGCTAAAGCGAGGAGCTGACACAGGTCAGCTCCTTTCTTTGTCGCTGAATGCTGCCTACTGGCTGTGTAGACGCCATGTGATGACGTCACATGGCGTCTACAACTGTGCGCCAGTGAGGGAGAGAGGCGCGCGGAGAGCAGTGTGGGAACGTGGAAGAAGGTAAGTGTAATGTGTACTGAGGTGGAACGTGAAACTGGGGGCAGATGAAGGAGAGGACGGCATGACACTGGGGGCAGAGATGGAGAGGACGGCATGACACTGGGGGCAGAGATGGGGGACATGAATCTGGGGGCAGAGATGTGGAGACATGAATCTGGGGGCAGAGATGGGGGACATGAATCTGGGGGCAGAGATGGAGGGGAGATGAATCTGGGGGCAGAGATGGGGGGGACATGAATCTGGGGGCAGAGATGGAGAGGACATGAATCTGAGGGCAGAGATGTGGAGACATGAATCTGGGGGCAGAGATGGAGAGGACATGAATCTGGGGGCAGAGATGGGGGAGACATGAATCTGGGGGCAGAGATGGGGGAGACATGAATCTGGGGGCAGAGATGGAGGGGACATGAATCTGGGGGCAAAGATGGAGTGGACATGAATCTGGGGGAAGAGATGGAGTGGACATGAATCTGGGGGCAGAGATGGAGTGGACATGAATCTGGGGGCAGAGATGGAGTGGACATGAATCTGGGGTCAGAGATGGGGGGACATGAATCTTGAGACAGACATGGAGGGGACATGAAACTGGGGGCAGAGATGGAGGGGGGGACATGAAACTGGGGGCAGATGAAGGGTGTATATGAAGCTGGGGTAGAGATAGAGGGGGACATATAATTTACGGGTGACTGTAGGAGGATTATACTGTGTGCGGGCACATGAAAAATGAATGAGAATGGGCGGAGTCAACATAAAAGTGGGCGGGGCTAAATTTGCCGCGGCACGCAGAGCACGCCGCACATTTTGTCCCTCTTTCGGTTCTTCAAAAGTTGGGAGGTATGTATTAACCCCTGTGTGCCCCATATAAGGGTAACTAATATGTGAGACACATGGGGGTACTAATAAAGGCACTTAATTATGAAGCTACCTAATTATTACCTCCATTTGTCCCACATATCAGTAACTCTTATGTGAGGCACACAAGGGGTTAATGTGAGGGACATGATGGGGTTAACTGCTATTACTGTGATACCCATGGAGTTACTAAGCTGCAATGCACATGACCAGACTTTATCTGCAATGGCGGATCCCCCCCCCCCCTCGGCTTATACTCGAGTCAACTCGAGTCAATACGTTTTCTCAGTTTTTTTGTGGTAAAATTAGGAGTCTCGGCTTATATTCAGGTCGGCTTATACTCGAGTATATACAGTAGACCATTAGAGTGGGAGGTCACTTTAAATGGCTGTATACTGAGCATTATATAATGTATCATATGAAACAGAATGCAGGTTTACCTGTATGATTTGCTGTGATGTCACTGGTTAAAAAAAATATATTGGGATATTTATATGTAGAATCATATGACACCAAAAGCTACATTCTATATAAGATAAGATAATCCTTTAATAGTCCCACCATGGGGAAATTCAGTGTGTTACAGCAGCATGGATAATAAAGTAATATAATACAAGAACGCATACAAGCTCATAGCAGATAGAAAAGATACTAAGAGCCATAGTAACTAAAAACAAAAGATCAGGATCATTTAGTTCTCCGTGCGGAGTGATCTTCACTTGGTCTGATGTAGATTATACAGCCTGATCGCGGTTGGGAGGAAGGACTTGCGATAGCTTCTTCTCACACTTGGGGTGAAGCAGTCGGTCACTTACAGTGCTGCCAAGTGCCATCAAGGTCTCATACATGGGGTGGGAGATCTGGCCCTTCTAATCAGCCTGTCAAGTCTATTTCTGTCCCTGGCTGGTATGCTACTCCCCCAGCAGGCCACACCGAAGAAGATAGCTGATGCCAACACAGAGTTGAAAAAGGCCCTAAGAAGGGGCCCCTGGACTCCAAAAGCCCTCAGCCTCCTGAGCAGGCAGCGTCTGCTGTGACCCTTTCTGTGCTGCACGTCCAGGTGATCAGTCCAGTCCAGCTTATTATTGAGGAGCACGCCCAGATACTTATAGGTCTTGACTATAACGCCTGACCCTTCGCTCTCCACCGGAATCAGAGCACTTATCCGCTTACTAAAGTCCACCACCATCTCCTTGGTCTTCCTAGCATTAATCCTGAGGTGGTTCCGCTGGCACCATTCTACAAAATCCTGGTTTAAAGGGGTTGTCCCATCACAAGGATCCTATCTATAATGCTTGTAAATGTGAATGTAAGACTTTTCCTAAATACATTGCTTCAGCAAAACTGCTTTGTTTGTGCACTATATCATTTTATTCATTTTTTTGTGTCCACAGCCCTGACCTAGCTGCTCCTGAGTCAAGTGATGTGTCAGCCTGCTCTCAGGGGGGAGGGAGGAGGGGCTAAGTGCACGGGAGCGAGCCGGGAGGGGGGGTAGTTTATTCTTTGGGGGAAGGGGCCGCCAATACACTGATACACTGTTAGACGCTGGCACAGGTGAAGCCAGCAACATCGCTATGCTTCTGCCCTGCATGAAGCAAGCAGAAGCGATGCTGCTATTCCGGGGCGGGGGGGCGGAATAACAGCATCGCTTCTGCCGCTGCTGGCTTCATGCAGGGCAGAAGCATAGCGATGTTGCTGGCTTCACCTGTGCCGGCGTCTAACACTCCCCAACATCCGCTGTAATAGAGGCGGATGCTGGGGACTACACCGGCACAGGTGAGCCAGCAACATCGCTATGCTTCTGCCCTGCATGAAGCCAGCAGCGGCAGAAGCGATGTTGTTATTCCGCTCGGGGTCACATATGCAAAGCCAAGCTTGCGCGCTCATACACCAGTCTAGCCTTCACAAGGCTAGACGGTCTATGAGCGCGCACGCAGTGCCGGCGGCATCTCGCCGCTTGGCTTTGCATATGTGACCCCGCCCACCAATGACGAGACAAAGCCGGAAGACAGAAGAATTCACAGAAACGAAGACCAGTAAGTATGCGACGTGGGACAACCCCTTTAAGTCTCTGCACTTCCTGTCAACCACCATCAGTGATGAGGCCTACTATTGCAGAGTCATCAGAGTACTTTTGCGAGTAACAGCTAGATGAGTTGTACCTAAAGTCAGTAGTGTATATATAAATATATATATATATATATATATATATATATATATATATAATGTTGTGACAAGGTGAAAGGCAAAGTGCTGGAGTCCCGCTATATCAGCCCGAGGTTCCTGACTTATGTGTGGTCCAGGGCGGGTCTGGAATTGGCCTCAGCCTCAGCTCCAGGTGTGTGTCATAGACTCATTACTGGTCCATAAGAGGCTGCAGAGTCTGCACTTCGGGGCAGATCCTGGGAGGAGAAGAAGTGACTGGGTCTGTCCTGACACTGAGAGCTTTGTATATGGTACAGTGTTTTTTTGGTTGATTTGTGCGGCTGGTAGTAAGCCACACTTACAGTTAGTATTTTCTGTTTAATTAGCGCTCAGACAAGCAGGATTTTGACATTATTTTGCCTGAAGTTAAGGCTGATTTTATTTTGCTTATTTTTGTGCCTGAACCTAATTTTTTATTTATTTTGCTGTTTTTCTTAAATAAACCACTTTGCTGCAAGATTTTTGTCCCTGTCTCTGACTGCTTCTACTTAGTTACTTTCCCTATATATTATACTTCTACCTTCTGCTCAACCCACTCATTACTTTGGCTCAAAAAACTGCAGCAAAATCTGCAACAAAAAAAGCTCCACTTCTGCAACGTGGGGTCTTAGCCTTTAGGTGTAAGTTATGTAGATGTAGTTGTTTTGGTTTTTTTACAGTGTATTTACTGTGCAATATAATCTTAGTGTATAGCAGACAGTGTCCTAGCACCCTAATGATTAGCTTTGCAGAGCACAGGGAGGGAAGCCTTCCCTATTGCCAATCTGGCTTGCTGTGATGTCATCGACTCTACTCTACTGTGCCTGCCAGTCCATTGGGTAGAGTGTGGTTGATCATGTGACAGAGAGTTGACGCATCAGCGGGGCAGGCTGAAATATGAGGCATCTTCCGACCTTCTGTATTCTACAATGCCATTCATCGGGTGTGGGAATGGTATGCAATATGCTAAGGAAGTTGATATACTATGAAAAATTCCATCCCAAGATAATCCCTTTAAGCTAGAACTCAAGCACGTTTAGCTTAGAATCCTTACCCCAGTACACAGTGTATACACATCTTTAGAGCTACATTGATTTACTGTATATTTTTATGATTGAAATCAGACGAAAATTACAGGAATTAGGTCAGAGTGAATTAGCACCATAAAGAAATAGCGCCTGCATTTAACTATTGTCTGGGAGCCATTGATCCCGGTGAATAGAGGAACATGTGGCCTGCTGCTCTGTTGCTAAGAGACTCTATTGATCCTCTAACTACCTGTTCAGGCCTCATCTGCTGCCAGCGCTGGAGCAAACCACTTACCCAACTTAGCCTTAATATTTATGAGTCCAACATTTTAACAATCAAGGGACTAAATGTCTTATCCTCAGTCCTTAGTACGACATCCCCAGGGAGTGTCTGAGAACGGAGGACTCTCACATTTACTACTTGCTTGCTCACTTTCAAGACAGACATCACATTAAACATGTATTTTTCATATACTAAATATAGAATTTTTATAATTTTGTATTTGCTGCATGTATTGAGGTGGAGAATTATATATATTATAAGTAATGGGATTGATGAATGTAAAGTTATGCAGAGGTATGTAATGTATGTAATGTATGTGATACCTCTTTAAATCCTTAAGGTGGTATAGTTGTAATATAAAAGGAGAGCAAAGCAATCCCATGGGCAGAGCCGGCCGTATTCCGGATAGTTGTACGTCCCTCTTTTAGAAGGAACAGTCACCACTATTGATCTGTCCTTCTACAAATGTCATTATTAAATATGGAATCTACTTTATTGTTTAGGACAAACCTTGTCTATGAAATAGGAATTCTACTGCGCTTTTTTTTTTTTTTTTTTTTTAGAACATCCTTTGCTGATCTGTTCCTCTGTTGTTCCTCCTGGAAATATTTATAAATACATTTACAACTCACTGTAACCATTCCATTGTCAAATAGTTGTGTCCCTATACTGTCTGACACTGGCAGCTTTGATAAGTTAGTATTAGACACAACCAGTTGTCAATTTGTCAATTTATACATAAATTTTTAAAAAGGAATAACAGGGGAACATTACAATGCAAAGTTATAAGAAAATAATGAGATCATTTATAAAGTCTCAAATTGCAGGATGTATTGTGGAGTTAGTGGCTGCCATGCAGGTGCCCATCTCCAACACCAACAAGGGTCAGTTGATTTTACAGGAAGAGTAGATTTTTGGCATGTGGGAGTAGACCCATACAAACATGGGGAGACCATACAAACACCATGTAAGGCTTTGGCTCAAAAAACCGCAACAAAATCTGCAACAACAAAAAAACTGCGTTTCTGCAACATGGGGCTTCAGCCTAAATGTCACTCAGGAATGCTGACTGATCCTCTTTCAGTGAGGACTGCTGTTTCAACGATTGTTGCTGATCTCCGCCAACTCTACAGCTAAGCTCAGGGAAAACTGACAAACAGAGATGGAGCTTGCAGTTGAATCCGACGTTTCTGCTTTGAAATCTAATTCTACATTCCTAAAGGAGCTTCTATAAATTACACCGTGTGAACCTAGTCTTACACATCAGCCACTGAGATCAATGGGCTCTATACAATGTACAGAAAAGATGGAGGCTCTTTGCAGTGACTCTACATGGATAATGCACAGTTGTCTAAAGCAGGTGCACTCAAAAATGTTTTGATACTATTTTACTCAGGGGTGAACCTAGCCTCAATGCTGCCTGAAGTGACCGATAGAAAGGCAGCCCCCACATCAAAAAGTAATCCTATTTAGCGATGTATGGTTCTGTGTTGGGGCCCCACTAATTAAAATTGTAAGCCATGCCCCCTATTTGCTGATCAAAAAATCCTTTACTGGCCCTCACAGTATATTGGCACCTTTGATGATCTACTTAAACTATAACAACCCCTTTACTGCCCCCCATTGTGTCTTACCCTCTACATTGGCCTCCACACAGTACAAAACTCCCTTTACTGGTCCCCACATAGAATATTGCCCACTTTGCTGGCTCGCACAGTGTACTACCCCCTTTATTGGCCCACACACACTATAACACCCCTTTTACTGACCCCAACAGTAGGTTGCCCCCTTTACTTGCTCCCACACAGTATAAAGTCCCTTTTCTGGCTCCCACACATAATATTGCCCTTTTTTTTGGCTCCCACGCGGTATACTGCCGTCTTCTTGTTGGCAATGGCACAGTAATATTCATCGTCCATTTATCCCAAATCTTCCAAATGTTTTACTTGTGGGCTAAACCCAAAATTCTTGGGTTTCTTCAGCCGCAAAACACTATTATACTCTTTTGTCTCCTTATATCCTAGAATATAATATGAGGAGGCCCGGTGGAAGTGAGGAAATATAACAAACACTTGTACTCATCTTGCCTCACCTTTTCTGGGCATCTTCACAGTGCTAGCAGTCCTTGATGTCCTCTTCTGGCTCAACCAACGTGGCTCAATCTCAGGCCTCAGCGGTTATCTTCGTACACATTCATGACATTAGACACCGGCCAGAAGGGGCAGGAGAGTCCAGGAGAGATGAGTATAACTATTTGTTATTGTTACTCACCTCCTATTCCTTCCTATTTGTTTAATACAACAGGTACGACCAATGTTTTAGTCACAGACGCTGAAGAATACTGCAGCGCCCTATGGAGGAAAAAGTGTAGGCCAAACTGGCCAAGAGCATGGATTTGTGAGTAAAATATCAGACACTACCTGTTGGAATAAACTGATAGGTAGTGGTTGATTAATAAAATATCGCCCCTCAGATAGTGCCAGGTGGTGCTGTCTGAGGCTGCCTCAGGTTTCCTAATGGCAAGTGTGGCTCAGATATTACTTGACCTTTGTTCATAAAAAAATAATCACATCTTCACATCTGTTTCACTGGATTTCACTGCATTGGAAATTGGTGGATGATTTCCAATCCAAATGCAACTTTTTCGTCCAGCTCAGTTAAAAAACACCTGACAGACTCCATTATAGTCAACAGGGTCCCATCTCTTGAAAACTCAGTGTTTACTATAGTCAAGTAGCCCCATCGAAAAGGTGTTGAGAGAAAGGACCTGAGAGGTGAAGAGGGAGGGGACAGAGCAACCTGGGGTTGTTGGCTGGTGCCCACCATGTGATCTGGGGTTGGAATCAGAATGGTAGCCCCGGGTCCAGCATGAAGAAACCACCTGAGGAAAGAAAATAAATTTAAGCCCCTGGACATCACCTTTAAGAGAAAACTCTATGCAATTGAATTTTTGATGTTTAAATCATGGATTATCTTTATAAATTATTTATTTTAACCTGAATTTTTATACTGATTCAATTGTAAGTTTGACACTCAGATTTAGTTAAGTCGATAATCTATACATTTACCCTGGGGGTTGTATAGTTCCCTTATACATAGACATCTATGTTTTATGAATCGGAACATTTACACAGTGCTGATAGTTGTTGCTTTTAACGATTGTAAACAAAGTTACTTTTATTGTGGACTCTTTTCTATAAGGTGTATGTGTTATTTGGAGTTAGGCTCGGTTTACATCTGCAAACAGCTTTCCATTTGGGGGGTCAACTTGAGGATCCCCCCGAATGGAGACCTAATCCTCACAAAAAAGCAGTTACCTTAGGAAACCCACAGGCCCCATAAACTATAATGGGGTCTGCATGATTTCCATTTGGTTTCCTCCTGAGAAGGGTGATAAATGTGGAGAGAAAAGCCCTGCTTGCAGCACTTTTTTCTCCGCATCTTTCATCCCCATGCGGAGTGGCCATCGCAGATGTGAGTGGAACGTCAGTTCCAAAGAAATATTTATGTCTTTTGGATACATTATTGAATTAAAAATGATAAAACATGTTGAACTTCTTTCCAGATGATGATCTATCAAGACTTAGATAATCTGAACATCGACCGTCACCCAATGAATTTTCATTTTGTTTGAAATTTTTAATTTTAACTTTACACTAATGTGCATAGGTACTTTCACACTGTCATGGGTACTTTTACACTATAATATTATTGAGATTCTTAAAGTTTGCAGTGGGACTTTGAAGTGCTACTTACATGGAAACAAGGATAGTTATTATCAGGGCTAGTTTACACAGAGTTACATGAATTCCGCTTGAACACATTTCGTCACGGCTAGCCGCGACAGGATGCCGTTGCAGTGCACTGGCATCCTGTTGTGGCATTCCGCTCCGGATTTGGCCCAAATGAATGGGCCGGAATCTCGCGCCGTGAATCTGCAATAAGATAGGGAAAAAAGAACCGAGCAGCTCCCATTGAAGTCAATGGGAGCCATATTTGGTAGCGGATTTTGAGGTGGATTCCACATCAAAATCCACTGCCAAAAGACTCCATTTGAACTAGCCCTTAGAGTTGAAAGAAATGTACTGTAGAATGGCAGATTAAAAAGGACCTTTCACCACCTCCAATAAGTCCAGTTCTTTACATTTTTTAATAGCTGCTGCTCCACTGATTCTGGCAAAGTTGGATTTTTTTCTTTACCCCACACCATTTGTAAACAATCAGTACTGTAACTTTTGGCATCTGTGTCGGGCAGGAGCAAACAAGGGGTATAATACTGAGCTCTGACACTGACTGCCCCTGAATCACACCCCTCTTCCCCCTCCTGACATTGCCCTTGTGACATTACATAGCTTAAATAGCATATCAGACACCAAAACTTACTACTCTTGTTGCTCGGTAATGGTGGGGGCTAGAGAGAACCAGTGGAGCAGAGCCTATTAATAAATGCTAAGAACTTGATTTGGTGGAGGT
This sequence comes from Leptodactylus fuscus, assembly GCF_031893055.1. Lineage (NCBI taxonomy): Eukaryota > Metazoa > Chordata > Amphibia > Anura > Leptodactylidae > Leptodactylus > Leptodactylus fuscus. The sequence continues at coordinate 44,148,855 of NC_134268.1, read as the reverse complement.
GGTGAAAGGTCCTCTTTAATACTGGAGTAAAATAAAATAGGTAGAACATCTGCCACATCTCATTCTATAAGAAATAGGAGGATAAATAAATATGTCTCTTGAGCTGAAGAAGGGCAATGACCCAAAATGCGTTATCTAATTGAGACTTTTCTTAATAAATGATTCAACATAAACTGAGGACATTTGGTGAATATTTCCATGAGATTTTTATAGCAGCACATCTGATTCCATAAGACTACACTGGGGCGTCCCCTTGAGAATTGCTAAGACTCCTTATCTATATCACCAATCCACTGGAACAGAGATGGAGTCATTTTTTTTATTAAACCTCCCTTCACGTCTAGAACACAGAAGCTTTTTCTCCGTATAAAATGATGAACCTTCAGAACTCTATAGTTTCTACTGAGGATATATGACATAGAGTTGTAATTGGCTATTTAATATGGCTCATGTGGGTGTACAGGGTGGTAAGATCTACTGGTAATAAAATCTGATTTATTCCTACTCATACAGTTAATTGAATATCCAGAGAGCTAAAAGAGCAATGGAAGAGACACCAGAGAAGTGTTCATTGGCATTTCCTAATGAAAGGAATCTATTCATAGAACTGTCCTATCTCCAAGTCTATTGATCCTAATTAGATGGAGAACTCATTAGTATAAACTCCGCCATTGTTTATACATCTTCATGGAGTCTCAGAGCTCCAAATATTCAGATAAGGTAAAGCCCAAAGGTAATTGTTGCGTATATTATCTACACAGAGTACACAACATTGGCTTCTCCTGTTTCTATGGCACTTTTCGAGGGTTGACTGCTTGATACTCAGCTCCTTACATGAATATAGAGAACAGTTGTAACATCTCTGCCTGTTCGGGTCTCTGCGCCACCCTCTGCTCGCATGCGGCGGTGCAGGAGGCGTGTGCAGTTTGGTTCTTGGCTTAAAGTTTTTGGTCGCACTGTGTGAACTCGGCTCTAGTTCTGTGATTGTATTTGCACCACACCCATCTTCTGCCCTTGTTGCCTCTGTCCATTAAGTGGTTAATTTTGTCTTGTCTGTGATTGACAGCCTGCCTTCCTGTCAACTCCAGGGGCGGGTTCTTCCTCCCCTATTTATCTTGGCTCCCATTCACACCAATACTTGCTATTGCTTTGTGCATACTTGCTCCTTATTGTCCTTATTTTGCTTGCATTCTTATCCTTGACCTTTGGCTTTCCTCACTGACTATTCTTTGGACTCCAATTTGGCACTGCATCGCTCGACTGTTACTGACCCTTGGCTAGCTGACCGCTCTTTCTTGTTGTCCGTCTTGTCTGCGTTTTGTGTCTCATCTATACAGGGAGGGACTGTCTTCGTGGTTGCCGCCTATTACGTAGGATAGGGCCTGGCAATAGGAAGGGTCAGTTGAGGGCTTCAGCTTAGGGCTCACTGTCTCTTGTGTCTCGTTCCAGGGTCCAACAGCTACCGGGGAATTGCTGTCCTAGCAATGCCCTAACAACAGTATACATAGGGTATAGGGGTAATTTCCTGAATTAATTGACTAATCATCCCATATAGACTAAAGAATATGGTATGCCATACACATTGTCCAAACTGTTATTCTGCTTCTAGCACATTCAATGAAACCATAGGAGTACATGAGCTATAGAAATTTGATGGTTCAAGCCATCACAAAGAGGGGATAACTGTATGAAGATTTATGCAGCTAGTATTAACCCCTTTCTGCCAAATATTTTTTTTTCTTTTTTGCATTCCCCTATGCACCTGCTCAGGTCTCAAGAAGACACCATGTTTAAATACTCGACATCTGTTGTACTGTTGTGTGTAGGATGGGAAGGGATGTCCAATAAAACATACATAGGCTTGATATTCAGTCCATGTACTTGTTATGATATAGCGTACTTATTACAATATCTGCTTTCTAATGATACTTTCTACCTAGTCGCACATGTAAGTGATTTGTATAATGTATGAATGTATATTTCCAGCTGTCAAATGCAAAGGTTAAATCTCAAGAACCGAAACGAGTCACTTTAGCTCTTTTTCTCTATTACGCTACATTTCTGTAGTAGATAAAGCTTTATCATAAGTGGATCTAGTTGTCAGTAGTGCATTTGATGTATCTTCAAAGACTCTTTAACATATTACATGACCGGGTGCAGTGTAGTGTAGGGTAATATTTAATGTTTACGGTCCAAGGTAGAAAATTTGGTACCATTAAGCTAAATGCTAGATAGCAATTTTACGCACTTTTTTGGCTTTGTTCATATAAGTGAATGCATAATATAAACTGGTGTGAGAGCCATCTACTGAAATGCATTTTAACATAGCTTTTGAAGATGAATAAATAATGAATTCAGAAAAGCGGATTATGCCATAGGACCTTGCTTCATTCTCTATGCACTGAGCTGCTCAGGCATTTCTTGTCCAGCACAGCCAAATAGTTCTCACTCAATGAATAATTAAAAGCTACCATAAAATTCCTCTGAGCAGCAATGTAATGTACTAATGCTCATATTTTTATAATTCCAAAAACTCGGCCATGGAAGGGTGAATCCTTCATCATTTTCCACCATTTGCTGTAATATTTTCTCTCCTTCAATGACTTTCTCGGTATTGATTTTAGATCATCGAACTCAGCGGTGATAATAAACTACAATAATGTGTGACACTCCACTTCATTCCTGAACTCTGACCTCTGAAATCTGTAAGGTAGATGGAGTTTCTTGAGTTTGCATTCTCACTTGGTTCCTTAAATTGTCCTTCTCGTACCCAACTGATCAACCTTTGCTAGTAACGCCCCTTGATTTCTATAAGGATGTATGTAACAGGAAGATAGTGGAACATGGACCCACCATACTACCAAATCAATTTGGGTTGTAGCCACCTTTTATGGCTTTATCTCAGCAGGTCTTAACCCTTTAAACCACTTCCATGGGGATCTGGTTTTCACTATGGATAGTCCACCAGGCCAGGGGTGAACCTACCTTTTTTGCCGCCCGAGGCGGACAACAGAAAGCCCCCCCCCCCCCCCCCGGGAGGAGGGGACGGAGCGGAGATGGTGGGGCGGAGCTTAGCAGAGGGGGCGGAGCAAAGGGGACGGGGCGGAACGAAGGGGGCGGAGCGGCGTTAGCAGGCAGAGAGCAGGCAGGGAGAGGACCTGCTCTCTGCCTGAGCGTGATGGGAGGCCGCTGGAGCAGCGCTGCGTCCACAGGGCCTCCCCAATCCACCGCTCGCTTCCCGTGCCGGGCTGCCGAGACGGTGACGCTAAGCCAGTCCAGGTCAGCTTGTCCTGGACTGGCTTAGGTAAGCAAAAATGACCAAACAGATAAAAACAGACACATTGCTGAAAGTCCAATGGCTACAGGTATATGGGACATATTGCACAAAATCAGAAGGCTACATATATACAGGATATATTACAGAAAGCCCAGGGCCAAACAGATAACATAGTGTATTGCAGAGACCCTAGGGTCAAAACAGAAAAAATGGGGGGATCATATAGACAAAGCAGGAAAGGACTCTGGCAATAAAACAACTTAGCACCATGTAAGCAAACAGAATTCAGAAGTTAGGGCTACCAAGCAGGACAGACACCAGCGTAAAACATAATACATGCATGGAACACAACATATACCTTGCTGAACCAAAGAGGGCCTAGAAGACACAGGATTATATAGACACAAGTACACAGGGATAGGTGAGAGGTAGTAAGCAGGTGTACACATAGATAGTTAAAGAAACAGGAGCAGGAAACAAACACAGAGATAGCCAATAAGCTAAGAAAGGAAGAATGCCAGTGAACAAAGAGTTCAGGAATTTCCACATATATGTTAATATCTGCAGTAAACATTCAGAGACTGCAGTTTTGTAAATTGGTATCACAAAAAAACTCTAGAGGAAGATTTTACAATATTTCCCCCATGGGATCCAATCCTAATTGTTCAATAAAAAAAAAAACATTTCTCAGACAGAGCCGTAGTCTTCCCACTGACTAAATCCAAAGGCATAATAAAGCAATTTTCATTTTATGTTAAAAATGTTGAAAATGTGCCTGAAATATTGTAGATCTGCGCTGTGAATTTAGAGGTCTGGTCTGTAATCTGCAATTAAATTAAGGTTCTAGTATAAGGTCTACAAATCAATATGAGATCTGGTCTGGGGGGTCACAATTAATTTAGGGTTCTTAAGCAGTGTTTTAATCTATTTGTGTTGCTATAGAGACTGCCTTTATAAGGAAGGGGACAATGGTATCTTGACAGCAAACCTCGAGTTCTCAGGAGCAGCCATCATAACAGCCTGGGCTGCATAGTAAAGAAAAGGAAAGAGAACATCTACTGTACAATCAGATGTTACCTGCAAATCACTGTGACTGTTCTTCTGCATAAGACTGTAAGGTCCTTTTAGTAATGAAAATATACAGTACAGAGAATATTTGGAAAAAAAAAGTGCATTTTGGTAAAAACCTTACCATATCAAGCCGTGCCCTAAAAAGCTATTCCCCAATAAACTTGTGAAAAGTGACATGGCCTTAAAAAAAATAAAATCTAATTTTGACATCTATTATCAACGTGTTAGGTGCATTCACATCTTCGTTGGTTGACCGCAGGACCAGAAGGACAGTAAGGCCGAGGCCCCACGGAACGGAAACGTCGTGATTTGCCCACAGCAGAAACACCGTGGGAAAAATCGTGGTGTTTTACAGTACAGGAAGGTGGATGGGATTCTATAGCGAATCCAATGCCCACTTTGCGAGAAAAAACGCTGTGCAGATACACCATGATTTCCAAAACCGAAGTGGTTTTGGAAATTGCAGCATGTCAATTATACCTACAGAAACGCTGGAATTTTTCTTGGAATGCTTTATTGCTGCAGGACGTCCCGTGGGACCTTAGCCTAAAGGTGGTATGTCTTGAGGGACTGCAGTATCTTTAATGGGGTACAGTTGCTTTCTACTGACTATGTTGAAAAAAAAAATCCAGATGTGAATTTAGCCTTTGAGTGGGTTCACATTACCATTAACCAATCATCATTGCTTTCATCCATCACAGGATAAGATCAATGGACATTAAAGGACAGATGCAGAATGGGCCTCCTCCATGTGGTGTCTATTTGTACTCACCCCGATATAAAAAAAAATGAAGCTTTTAACAGAGCAAAGGAAACCTAAATTAGTAATTTTCATGAGGTTTTGAAACAACTTCATGAGAGTCATTGAGACTCCCCTACATATAGTGGTCAACTGCTATCACTAAAATGGATGGGCTTGGTCAATGTTTATCTAATGTATGGGGACAGCTTAAATATTTTCCAGTCCATGCGGACAGAAAAGGTGCAAAACCTGCCCTGACATACTGACCACTGACAGGATAGAGATACCAAACTCTAACAGGGAATATAAAATCCCAGGTACGTTCACCTGTAGCACACCTAATGTAGTGTATTTGATAATGTGCACCAAATGTTCCACTGAAATTCTGTATGTTGGAGAGACCGGACAGCAGCTTAGAATGCGTATGAATTCACATCGCCATACAATTAGAGAACGAAGACTTGACCTTCCCGTATCAAAACATTTCTGCAATGAGGATCATAATATCACCGATAACATGAAAATTTTGGTTTTATGAGGGAATTTCAAATCAAAGAGAGAACAACGGATTTATGAGTGTAAATTTATGACCCTGCTTCAAACACTGGACAAGGGGCTAAATTTGTCACATGGTTTTGTCATTTTACAGAAATCACTGACCTGAGACCCTGAGAACTGATAAGAACTTAGAATGTTTACATTGAATTGTACCAATTACTAACAACCCTCTACCCCCCTTCCTCCTGGAATTCTATCCCTATGTGTCCTTTTGTACATAAATATGCATCTTTCAGAAATGGTTTTAAATTTACTTGAGAAAGGAGCCGAGAGTTCCGAAACGTTGTAATCTGTCATCGTTATTAGTTAGCCATTAAAAAGATATCAACTACTATCAAGACTATCAAGTTTGTTTTTGTTTTTTTATATTTCCAGTTTAGAGAATCATTGAAGAATACAATTTTTTTATAGTTTGCCCATGTATAGAGATGGCAGAATTGGTTTTGCAATGTTACGGAATGAATATAGGGCAGTACAATTCCAGGTGGATAGAACTGCAGGGCACATAGAGCTGATCAGCGCTCGGTGTTTTCTTCGGCATGCAGCAGATCACCAGCTGTTAAGAGACAGATTTCAGTATTGATTCAACTTCTGTGGTTTAAAAACAATTTACTTGATGTTCAATGCCAAAAGGTATAGCATAAACTCTTCCTTGAAAGATTGCCGTGAATTCCCCAAACCCCTCCATTCCAGTGTGAATGATATTAATTATGCATTGCACTCATGTAGACATCTCATTTATTTTTTCTTTCCGATCCCATCTGCTAATTTCTCTTCTCGAGCACTCGCAGCATACTTTCTGGATCTTTGCATCGTGATATGTCTTTTGTTTCCACGGCTGAGGTTATTAAGGACACAGATTTCTGCTGGAAACTGTCTGAAAATGTCTTTTTCATACTGCAATTCAGCACATTACCATTACAGCGTTTGCAGAAAACCAGAAAATCACTTTAAATGTGTCAAATTAAAAGCGTCAGCCAAAAAATTTATTTCAATAATTAGATAAATTATACCAAATTATCGGCAAAATGACCAAAGTCCAATGAAAATCTGACCAAAGTAAAGTCCAATCCCCAATGCCCGTTTTTAGTGTATCCAGTGGTTAAATTGGGCCGGAACACACCAGAACTCAGTTCAGTGTTCCAGTATAATTTCTTAATTTATACCGCATCATTTATACAGTATATACTAATAAACTAAGAAATTGTCTGACCCAGAATGAGGAACATAATAAACCTAGTAACTTAACTATGCTGACTCCAGCAGGCTTTCAGGCCTACTTGGATGACGTCTAAGATGTCACATGGGCATGGGGATAAGAATAAGAAAGACTTTGCAAAAGTAAAAAAGAAATAAAAAAAATCAGTTATTGTTTTTAGGTCTTTTTTCTCATTCCTATATGTCAACATGCCCTGTTGACATCTTTACTCCAGTGAAATCAACTGATGTATGTGTGTCACCCCTGTGCGCACTAGTGCAGTACTGCAGCTTGCTCAGACACATGGCTGCCCAGAGGCTTGTGGACCTTACTGCAGTGATCTGCAGTCTAGCTGTTCCGTGGTTAAAACACAATTTTTTATATATATTAGTACACAGAACCGTAACAGCCACCCACCAGATTGCTGAAGAATATAGGAAATGAGTAGAAGAGATAGAAGGCAAACTGTTGAGAGAGGAAGATGAGAAAATCCCTTTTTTTAGTCTCAATAAGGAATTTGCACAATACGCTGCATTATTTTGTATTACATTTTGCTACGCTTACAGTATAGTACTACTATATATTGGGGCAGTTCTCTGGCACACAAGAAGTCCAGTTTTTGAGCAAACAATTAACGACTTTTCTTTTCTGGATATGATGAGGACACTTTGTCACTCTTCATAAATCTATCCCTCCGAGTAGGCACTGAGAGGGCAGGACTGGAAGTCTTCACTAGGTTTTGGCATCCAGCAAGTTGAAGGTTGATCCATGGATGTTAACTCTAAGGCTAAGACCCCATGTTGCAGAAACGCAGCTTTTTTTTGTTGCAGATTTCGTTGCATTTTATTTAGACAAAGCCAAGAATGGCTACAATAGGAATGGGAGATATATAAATTACTTCTTCTTCTGCTTTCTTCTCAATGCATTCTGGGCTTTGGCTACAAAAAACACAACAAAACTTCGAGTAACTCATATATATCTGCTCTTTTCAGTATATAGAAAAAACTCCATCCTGTCAATTAAAAGTGACACAGTATAAGAACCAGCTGCAGAAAAACTAATTTACCATGAAAATGTAATAAATCAAACAAGATCATATACAAGACCTAATTTTTGTTCTGGTTTGTCGGAGCATGTTAAATGTGCATTTGGAACATGGGCTGTAAGTGTATATTATTACAGTAACAGTAGCTGGATATACTCCATCTGCAAGAAATCAATAGCTTCAAGCTGATACATTACCTAATAGCTCAATATACCATAGAAGAGTGTGAGCTTCTACATACAACACCTACAGATATCATCTGGACTTCCCAGCAGTCTCTATTAAATCTTTCCTATTCTGTACACTCCCTCCAGTCATTAGTTATGCTAGCGCGTTCTGATCTCATCGATTACTAATGATAATATCATCAGCCGCGCTCTCTCATAGATTTTATTACACAGCAGTTTGTGAGCCATGACAATGCACATTTCTTATACGGTTATTTGTATATACTTCCAACACCCCAGGGTTGTAGTGTGGAAATGGCACAGTTAGTAGTAGCCCCAAAATGGCGGCTATGCTAGTCACAGTGGATTTTGTTGTAAAATCATCTTACAGGCCTTGAGATAGCACAGTGATGAGCTGATAGTTCAGGATCCTATAGGGCACTGAATGCCACTTGCCTGCCGTTTGGTGGTTTTTCCAGTGCCACTGGTGTTGGCTATAAATGAAGAGTGCTGATGCTCATGGCACAGTTCTCTTAGGAAAGTTTCATCCAGTTACAAAGTAACATGGAGACACAATTCACTTACAGAACCAGGTTCCACCCATATGGACCTTTACATACACAGATAAGAGTGTGAAACAGCACAGATCTGGTAGCTGGTGCTTTAGAGTGTCCACCATAGTCAGGCGCACCAGGACGTACATGTATGTCCTTATGTGATTAGGAGTTAAACAGTACAACAGTATAAAACAGTGTAAGGGAGGGTTCACACCTCCGCTTTTGGGTTTCCGTCTTCTGCAGAGAGAAACTGGAGAGGGGATGGAAACCCAGCGGTCAGTTTTCAAACTAATTCACTTGAATGAGTTTGCAAAGTGACCGCCTGTGAACATCTTGTGCCTCTCCGCGTTTTTTTTAACCAGACACAAAGTCGGACATGCAGGACTTTGTGTCCGGTTAAAAAAAAAAATGGTTTTGCGTGTTAACCCGCCCTAAGGCTAAAAAAGCACTGGAAGAAAAAACGTGGCGGCAACGCATTGCAGTTTTGCCCGCAGCGCCTTGGATACAAAGTTTGCAGCGGTTTCCTCTTGAGACTTTCTTTCTTTAAATTATACCTATATGCAAACCACAGGCATTTCCACAGATATAATTGACATGCTGCAATTTTCCAAAACCGCAATGATTTTGGAAATCATCGTATGTCCACAGTGGGTATTTTACCGCAAAGTTGGGATGGGATTCTCTAGAATCCCATCCAATTTGCTTTGACTGTAAAATGCAGCTTTTTTTCTGAGGCCTTTCCACCACAAGCAAACCTTGGCAATGACCTGAATGTTCCTGTGTCTACCGTGCGCAGTGTCATCAAGGAGTTTGAAGCCCATGGCACTGTGGCTAACCTCCCTAGATGTGGACGGAAAAGAAAAATTGACGAGAGATTTCAACACAAGATTGTGCGGATGGTGGATAAAGAACCTCGACTAACATCCAAACAAGTTCAAGCTGCCCTGCAGTCCGAGGGTACAACAGTGTCACCTCGTACTATCCGTCGGTGTTTGAATGAAAAGGGACTGTATGGTAGGAGACCCAGGAAGACCCCACTTCTTACCCAGAGACATAAAAAAGCCAGGCTGGAGTTTGCCAAAACTTACCTGAGAAAGCCAAAAACATTTTGGAAGAATGTTCTCTGGTCAGATGAGACAAAAGTAGGAAAAGGCATCAACATAGAGTTTACAGGAAAAAAAAAAAAGAGGCCTTCAAAGAAAAGAACACGGTCCCTACAGTCAAACATGGCGGAGGTTCCCTGATGTTTTGGGGTTGCTTTGCTGCCTCTGGCACTGGACTGCTTGACCGTGTGCATGGCATTATGAAGTCTGAAGACTACCAACAAATTTTGCAGCATAATGTAGGGCCCAGTGTGAGAAAGCTGGGTCTCCCTCAGAGGTCATGGGTCTTCCAACAGGACAATGACCCAAAACACACTTCAAAAAGCACTAGAAAATGGTTTGAGAGAAAGCACTGGAGACTTCTAACGTGGCCAGCAATGAGTCCAGACCTGAATCCCATAGAACACCTGTGGGGGAGAGATCTCTTGATGGCAGTTTGGAGAAGGCCCCCTTCACATCTCAGGGGGGACCTGGAGCAGTTTGCCAAAGAAGAATGGTCTAAAATTCCAGCAGAGCCTTGTAAGAAACTCATTGATGGTTACCGGAAGCGGTTGCTTGCAGTTATTTTGTCTAAAGGTTGTGCTACCAAGTATTAGGCTGAGGGGGCCAATACTTTTGTCCGGCCCATTTTTGGAGTTTTGTGTAAAATGATCAATGATTTGACTTTTTTTTCATTCTCTTTTGTGTTTTTTCATTGCAAGCAAAATAAATGAAGATATTAATACCAAAGAGTTTGTGCTTGCAATCATTTTCTGGAAGAAACTGAGTATTATCTGACAGAATTGCAGGGGGGCCAATGCTTTTGGCCAACACTGTAAGTAGAAGAACATTGGCTATTGTAAGAAAAATAATCTACGGAAAAGTCCAACAGAGATCATTAATATAAATGGTCTGGGGTCTGTGGATCTGTAAGAAAAGAATAGATTTTTCTAGTAATGAAATAATGCCATATACTAAAGAAAGGGAAAGCTTAGAAGAATAATGTACATGTCTACACTTTCACTTCCAAATGGAAGTGGGAAGGTTTTATCTCAGTATCTTATGACGTTGATGAATGGACCAAACAATGTAAAAGCAATGGGGATAAAGAAAATGAGAGAGATCGATACTGAGCAGAGTATGTGAGAGAGAAGTATTCTGGGAGGAGAACAGTCCCACAAGAAATTAGAAATGCACATTAAATATAAAAGATAATAAAAGACAAAGTGAAATAATAATAAAACCACAGATCGCTGTGATGAGCGTCAAGCTTCAGCTGTGGCGGGGGGATACACGGACCCCCCACCGAAGAAGCTGTCCTCTTATTTACAAGTGTCCTAAGGTGTATTACTCCATGAACCGAATTCTGTCTTTCGACTGAAGGTGGCCTCCCTTCTCAAGCTGACCATCAAGCCTCCAAGCTTTCCACATTATAAGCTGTCCTCCTCCTCTCTAGTTAGGTGGATGTCGCTGCCATTTTGGGGTGGATCACCAGCACCCAACAAGGTCCAGTGCTAGCAATCCATTGCCATGACATCTGGGAGCTTATTGAAGGATCCCAGACTTGAATTGAATCCATTGCTTTATGCAATTATTTTGCAATTAGCATTATAATGCATTGTATTCTCAGTACATTGTACAGAATAATAAAAATGGTGAAAATTATGACAAACAATTTGTCCTACAAACATAAAGCTCTTATATGACTCAGAGAATGGAAAAATAAAAAAGTTATGGCGTTCGGAAGGAGGGGAGTCAAAAACAAAAATCGAAAGTCAAAAAACCTCTCAAGCATGAAGGCCATTCCCACCCTGGAAATTTCCTTAAATAAATATTAGCAATAGAATAGTCCTATGGAGAAGTGACCAAGTTTGTGGTAGAAGTTTTAGAAATGAAAAAGATGTGGAGCTTACTAGACAAGACTAGATATACTGTATATTATAGTGAAATAGATGTAGAGCTGACATATACATAGCAAATAGTTTGAGACTTCAGGGACAATATATAGATAGCGCTGCCGGTTTTATGGTTAAAAACTCAATTCCAATCTTTTCTTCTTGCGTCCCCCATTTAATCAGGGGAATAACAGATGTTGCAGCGTCAGGACATATTTTAGGTACAAAAGTAATAAAACTCGCACAGGTGATGTATAAAAAAAAAATGCAATAATCCTGTTTAATGCACAAAACGGAAAGTCATTTGCACTTATTTAAGTAGATGAATGACAGCGCATAAAGGAAGATTTTCTGCAAACACCACAGAAAGTGGCTTCCATCATTTCTGCCTATGTCTGTGTAGTAAGTGAGGGATATGCTACATTTACTAAATGATGTATCCGTGCTCTCATATTTCTTGTTTTGCCTGCAGTTTCCATGAGAGTATTTGGCAGGTAATTAGGCAGTGAGATGTCTGCTGTTCCTATGGTCGGCAGCTTTGTGTGTGAGCCGTGTACTCGTACCGAGTCAGATTTCTGTGGGTGTGCTGCACTTAGGTCAATCTCTTTCATATGTGGTTTGCTATAGATCACTTTGTTATATATGCATGATAAATTACCTTTAGTAACGGTATGTTCTCAGAATAACCACTTCACTACGTATGGTGAACGCTGCAGTAGAAACAAATTCAAAATGGACAAACTTTTTTTTTTTTTTTTTTTTTGCTGTTTGACCTCCCAAAAATTAACTAAAAAGCAAAAAAGACAATCCCCATAAACTACAACTTACCCCACAAAATAGATGTCCTACATAGATTCATACACAGAAATATAGAAAAGTTGTGGGCATCAGAACCTGACGACCCAAGGAATTATATTTTTCATATTTTAAAGTTTTTTTAAAAATTTTTTGTAAACCATGGAAAAAAAATAAAATTTAAATTTGGTATCATTGTTCCAATCTGCAGAATATACCGCATATACTCAAGTATAAGCCGACCCAAATATAAGCCGACCCCCCCCCCCCACCTAATTTAACCACAAAAAACTGGAAAATCTTATTGACTCGAATATAAGCCTAGGGGGGAAATGCAGCAGCTACTGGAAAATTCATATCCATTTACAGGGAACAGGGAAATTTAAAGGCTCAGAAGTGCACCTCTATTTATCATAGTGATGGTCCAGCCCATAGTGTTGTCATTTAGTAGTGATGTGCAAACCTCTCAAGTTTTGCTTTGTTTCGGGCTCTCCTGGATTGGTTTGGTATAATGGAGTGTGATGGACGAGGCCAAAGGACATATCTGTCTGAGTGTTTGAAGTGGTCACAGCTATGACAACATGAATGGCTGTACGGGATGAAATAATATGATGAATCAGGCCACAGGACATGCCTGGCTGAGTGGTGGCAGTAGTGGTAGCTGTGGCAAATTAAGTGGCAGTACGGCATGGAATAATGTGATGGACCAGGCCACAACAAGTTCTGAATATCAGGAAGTACAACAATACTGTGGCTATTGGTCTTGCCATCAAAGCTAGAAGTAGTGTTGCTGTTGTCACCCTCTTTCGTATTGTTAGTACCTGCACAAGTGTTTCTTCGTCCCCTTTCTTTTGCTTGTCCACTGACATTTTTTACCAGTCATTTTACTGCTCACTGCCTAATTATAATAGTAATCAGCAATAATATCCACAGTGTGTGTATTTCCTTTTGTGTTTGTTTCAGAAACAACTATTTCAAGAAAAATAGCAAAGCACTAAATGCACTAAAAGGGTGATCTGGTCAGTGAGTATTAAGATAAGTTCACACAGGTAGCCTCTGCTCCGGATTAGGCCCAATGAATGGGCCTAGTCGGTAGGAGGGAATGTCTTCAGGCCGAATCACGAAACAAATAGGTCTGAAGAATGAGCATCTCGCTTCTTTTTCTGGGAACCAGAACAAACCGGTATGTATATAGTAACTCAAAAAAGTCTCTTTAAAAAATAGAGATTTTTGGAGGGAAAACACGGCTTTTTTGTTGCAGATTTTGCTGCTTTTTTTTTTTTTTTTTAGCCAAAACCAAACATGGATACATAAGGAATGGGAAATATGTAGGACGTTCTTAGGACCCGTTCGCATGGGCACAGAGGGGGCGGATTATGGCGCGTAATCCACGTCATAATCTGCCCCACTCACGGAAAAAAGAAGCCGGCTGCCCTTTCTTCAGGCGGATTCCGTGGCTAGGTGAGCCGCGGCGTCCGCCTGGCGGCAGCAACCTCTGGCGTCGGCCCATTCATTTGAGCCGACTCGGGGCAGGGGGTGATCTGCAACCGCGACAGTCGTGGCAGGTGGGTTTTGACTGGGAGCTCATCTGGATCACAGTTTATGTGATCCTCCCATATTGTCTGTGACAATTTTTGGTTCATTCATTTTGTTGGAAATGGAACTTTTTGTGAACTTCGGGTTGAATTTGGATTGCTACAAACCAATTTTACCATCTCTATTAGTATACAATAGCGCCACGTCATAGGAGATTAGTGGAGTAGCCAAAACAGGAGTCAGACAGGAGTGGCCATGAAAAGCCAAAGGTCATGCACAGGAGGTCAGGTAGACGCCAAATCAGGAGATCAGAAAGGGGTCGTCTGTAAAACAAGCCGGGGTCATACACATGCAAGAGGCAATCAGGAGTCCAAGGGACAGGAGGCCGGAAAAACATAGGGGAGCGGATACACATGGAGAAACAAATAATCAGCACTGCTGACCCTCCTGGCCCCAGAATCACTGGTCCCGTCACTAGAGGGAGACTGGAACCTCCGCAGACTCAAGCGGAGTCTCCGACCTTCCTCCACGATGGACCGGAAGCGGCCAAACACCTTATCAATACCACGGTACAGCAGAGGCCCCGGCCCGCCCCAACACCTTATCAATGCCATATACACTGGGAATGTCCGCTTAATCAATTTATTCATACATGTCCAGGAAGAATAACAGAGGATCTGCCCGATTCTAAGTCAGAATTGTTATATCATGGGACCTATAAATATTTCCTCAGACAGACACACCAGAAGAGATGGCAATAAAATTATAATAGATCTGTTGTGTTGCCTTTTGATCTTTTTGATCTGTTTGGCATCTTTGTTGCTTTTCTAAACCTCTTACAACTTTACGTTAAATTGTCACTTTCTTCTCAGTTGATTTCTTTTATTTACAGACTATTCTAAGACAAGCTCCACACCACATCAATTTTACAAAAAACTACAATGTTCCCTGTCAGTTGGGTTCCTTTGAGTACCGAGACGTTTGTAGAATAAATTGAAGTAATCTTAAGTCTATTTTATATTGACATTTGTGGAACCCTTTGAAGTAAGCAGCTGGAGGACAATATTCTTAAGAAGCAGCATAACAGCTTATAATTGTATTTCCCTTCATGGATTTTAGAAGTTACTTTATAGAGTTCTCCATTCCTTATAACCTTATGTCTCTACCAAATGGCAACGTGATTGAGTTTCTTTTTTCGTAGCATATTCTATAGGTGGGTGTGGATTATACCGCTGGTGGATATACTGTAAGCAAAGGGTTGCACAATGACCAAAGACTGCTGGGTTGCTCTGAGACTCTTTCATCAATGTAAATGAATGGTGTTGTATTGTGACTCTGAGGGGGCTGCGACTGCAACTTCTACTTACAAGAAAATCTAGCAGTGCTCAATCTTTAGTAGAAATCGTACACTTGTATTAGTGAAGGAGTCGCAGAGTGATGTGGCAATCTTTGGCTGCATTATAGACATCATGTTTAGAGATGAGCGAACAGTGAAATGTTCGATTCGAGTAGCCGCTCATTACTCGACTGTTCGATCGAACATCGAACCCCATTATATTCTATGGGGAATAAATACTCGTTTAGGGGGAAACCACTATTTGACTCAGGGGGATCACCAAGTCCACTATGACACCCCAGGAAATGATGCCAACACCCTGGAATGCAACTGGGACAGCAGGGGAACCCTGCTGCACACTCAGCTTTGCTGCATCATAGATGTAGCAGAGCTGAGTGTGCGCTGAACCCTGCTGCACACTCAGCTCTGCTGCATCAGAGATGTGCTGAACCCTGCTGCACACTCACCCCTGCTGCATCAGAGATGTGCTGAACCCTGCTTTCCACTCAGCTCTACTGCATCAGAGATGCGCTGAACCCTGCTGCACACTCAGCTTTGCTGCATCGGAGATGCACTGAACCCTGCTGAACACTCAGCTTTGCTGCATCATAGATGTAACAGAGCTGAATGTGCGCTGAACCCTGCTGCACACTCAGCTCTGCTGCATCAGAGATGTGCTGAACCCTGCTGCACACTCAGCTCTGCTGCATCAGAGATATAGCAGAGCTGAGTGTGCGCTGAACCCTGCTGCACACTCAGCTCTGCTGCATCTCAGCAGCAGGACTCCTGCAGCAGGGTTCAGCTCGGCTGCATCTCCGGTGTAGCAGTGCTGAGCGCACGGCCAGCACTGCTACATCTCGGCATAGGAATGCTTTGACCAGCGTTGATTGGCCGAATGCCATACAGAGTACAGCATTCGGCCAATCAACGCTGGTTCTGCCAGAGGAGGCGGAGTCTAAGATCGGTCCACAGCAGTCTCCATTCTGGTCCGATATTAGACTCCGCCTCCTCACAGATGTATAGGTAACGTTGTTATGGGCCTCTCTTAGCTGTTTACATGTCATTCTCTGTGTGTGGGATTTTTACTTGAATCTCTATGTTGTTTATACTATTCATATACTAATCACTTTGGTATAATTCCTGCACATGTATCGTTATTCTATTTCTACAGCATCAGTGACCCTACTAACATGCAATATGCACTGAAATACCCCTTCATTACTGTATCTTTTTAGGTCGATCTGTTCCCCTATATGTATTGTTTGTTATTTTGTTGGTTCATATATGTAATTTTATATAAATAAAGTTCATATTTTGTGATATATATTTGTTCTGGTGTTTTTTCTCTGTATTTTATCATCCAAAATATCTATCAATATCAATTACCTTCAGGTCCTGGACAACCCCTTTAATGCAACTGCCATTGAGGTCAATGGACATTGTAACAATCTATGGTTGCAAAAAATATGTTGGATCTATATTTGCAGCAGAATAGTACACAATACTAAACAGAAGAAATACCGTCAGAAGGCAATATTAATAGACAGATGTAACATATTTAGTTTATATGTAAAGATAGATCTTATTTATATGTGAAGTCAGATAAGGGATAGAAATCTACATTGCTCTTTTATCTTCAAAGACTGGAGGCTCTTTAGTAATTTTACTGTAAAACAATCTGAAAAATTATAGAAACTGCTGAAATATGATTTCACCTGAGTCATCTGCACTGGAAGTATTAAATTAACCTTTATCCTCTGGTATACAGACCTAAAACATGGCTCTTCAATCAAAGCAGCCTTGAGACTGGCCGTATGCTGGCTGCAAATTAAGAGACATACAATGAATTTGTAAATGTAATATTAATACGTAACCACTGGAGAGCAGCAACAGGTGTAGAAAATAGATAGAAAAGTTTGGAAAAGGTTGTTGTAACTCAATTTACTGCCTACTACGCCATATACTGTACTTTTATAGTGGGATTTTCCCTGCTCTGGTAACCTCAAAGAATAGTTCTTGAACTGGCAAAGTTGATACGATCATGCACACGGCCTCATTTCAGGTCTACGCTGTATGGAACCTTTATAAGGCCAGGGCCCCATTGACCGGAAACGCCGCGATTTTTGTACAGTGCAGGCAAAGTGGATTCCTGCGAATCCCATCCCCACTTTGCAGAAAAGATCGCAGTGCAGACACGCTGCTCTTTGCAAAGCTGTTGCGGCTTTGCAAATCGCAGCATGTCAATTATATCTACGGAAACGCCGGCGGCTTTCCCGTAGATATAATGTTAAGATAAAGTCCGCAGAGGAAAACTATGTAAACTTTCTCTTAAAAGCGCTGTGGAAAGAACCGCAATGCGTTCACGCCGTGGTTCTTCCTGCAGCGCTTTAGTGCTGTGGATACGTCCCATGGGGCCTTAGCCTAAGGCTCCAATCAGATCTTTTGAGGCCATACTGTAACCTCCTCAAATTTCTATTTTCACACAAAGGCATGAAAAAAAATCTGGAAGTAATTGATAGAAGCATATCTCTAATGAAATATGATTCAGGTCTTTTCTACATGTTCCCAGTATTAGTGCATACTGGTCGACCCACAAATAAAGCTTTTTCTCCCCACAAGTTTTTGATTGAGTTGAGGTCTGGGTACTGTGGGGGCCAATCCAGCACCTCTACTTCATTGTCATTGAACCATTTCTTTGCTAATCTTAATTTGCTAATGCTTTGGGTCATTGTCCTGATGGAACCCTACTGTATGTCGACTTTTACATACCCGTTGTACTCAAGTGTACGAAGTAACTCATCTTGTAGGATACTCACATATAGCTTAGCACCAAGTATCCAGCACCTTTTCCCTTGATTCTTCCAGAAAGATTTGCACCATCAGAGCCAAAATTACCTGTTTCCAATCTTCTACCCTCCACTTTTCATACTTTGCAAACTAGAGCCGACGCTTCTTATGACGGTATTGAAGTTGAGGCTTCTTCACCTTTTTGGTTCTCCATTCCAGAATTGTCTAATGCACGTCACACAGTCCTTGCATGGACGTCTGTGATCTCACTAATATGAGGCATAAGAGCCACCTCCACTGCTGTGTTTGTTGTGCCAGAACTGATAGACCTTGTTAGGAGTTGACTTGTTGACGCCAATATTTTGCCTGGTTGTTCACCTATTGGCTTTTGAATGGATGGATGGATGTCTAACTATCATGGCACTCACGTGATGCAGTTTGGCAATTGTCTAGGCCGAGACAAGATCAATGAGCTGTATGATGCTGTTAGTCTTTTCTTGGGAAATCTTCTTCATGGCTGATCCTTGATTTGACCTTTCGCTTGGGAATCAACATACTAACACACTGAGATATTAGGGAAGACGAAAATAGGTTGTTTATTTGTAGTATACAAGAAGAAAAAGACTTTCCACCACCAGGAGCGAGAATCTGACTTGACAAGAATCTGCATAACTTATCATATGCTAAATAGTTGCAAGTGAAATTCATGTATGAGATAGCCAAGATGACTGACTATAAGATGATGTCAATCTCACGTTAGAAGTTGTAGTGGATGGGAGATATGGAGCATGAGAGCCAAAAGTTCTACATATTGTTACCGTTTTGTTTGTCTGTGTATGTACCTTTAATATGTCATCAAAAAACTGCTTTTTTCAACCAGTTTTACCAGAAAAAAGGCGTGTTCCATTGGATTCCATACATAGCATTTGAGGGGAGAATATCTGCATATATACAGTTCACTCCAAATGAAGCTTGTAAAACTGTTTCAAAGAAACTATGCAATTGGCATGTCCTGTTGTCAGACCTTGAGACAACGTGGGAGATATGAAAGGTTGCATAACTAGTAAAGGTGGTGTCTAGACCATAAAAATTACTTGTAAAAAAAGTTTAGCAATTCCATAAAAGTATGTAAGTTATATGCATCTTCTGGATTCCCACAGCTCTCATTTCACTGCTTCCGGGGTCCTCTGCCTATGTGTCAGACCTCCGCCCATGATGATGTCACACAGTCAAAGGAATGACCAATCACTGGATACAATGGACATTGGAGAGGTAAGTGGTGACTGACTGAAGAGGACACACAACCATGTTCAAATGTCCTTACTGGAGGCCAAAGATGGAAAAGGAACCGGTCTGGAAGGTAACCTAACTTGTTATTTTAAGCATTCTGAAGCCTTTGACAAGAACTTTTTATGAAGGGGGCAACGCGGTGGCTCAGTGGTTAGCACTGCAGCCTTGCAGTCCTGGGTGCGAATCCCGCCAGGAACAACATCTGCAAGGAGTTTGTATGTTCTCCTCGTGTTTGCGTGGATTTCCTCCCATTCTACAAGGACATACTAATAGGAAAAAAATGTACATTGTGATTCCTATATGGGGCTCACAATCTACATTTTTTTAAAAAAGAACTTTTTATGAAGTGGACAACCCTATAATGAAGATGCACATGCTCATTTAGTCTTCATATTAATATTTAGCCTTGGAGATGAGTTGGGTAACAATCTCTTTGGGTACCAGACACTACAAGCCATGGTAGTATTTGTAGGCCACAAACAGTAGCACAAACAACAAGCTGTTACTTAAAGTGAAGACTAGTGTGTCCAGTTACCATACATTATATTACCCTACAGTATAAGCAGGACCAGTGTAATATTCCCTTGTGAAGGCCTCTTCATGGTGTTGTCTGCATGGTCTCCAGACCAATTTCTGTCTGTAATGGGGCACCTACCTATTGAGTACCTTTTAAAATATTGGCATGTTTTATGTGGCAGAGGAACCTTTGGGGTCCTCTTAGGGTCCAGGGCCCGGTGTCAATTATCACCATGGCACATCCTATAGCTATACCCCTTAATCTCCAACTATCACTGTGCCACACACCAGCGGGACTCCTCACTGAAGGGAACAGACTTTCTTTGCATCCTCTATTGCTTTGTTGCTGTGCACAATGATAGCCTATTAAAACACTGAACTTAGGCTTGGAATGAAATGTCTAATTGTTCTTGCAGTACAGAATGAATCACTATGTGCCGTTCTTCTAGTCAGATGATCCATCCATGCAGAGGTTCAGCCCCACGTTCCTCTTACTGTCATTCCAGTTCTTCATTCTCCCAACCACCAGGACTTGCAACATTGAACAGTGCTGAAATCTCATCCATGGCACATAGTGATCAGCCAGAGTGATAAACCAAGGTCTCTCATTCCAAGAATTCTGCCCCTTTCAGTTTGCAATAAATGGCAATAGCAAGCACATCAAAGAACAGTGCGCGCTACACACTGAAATCAATGGGTTATAAATAGGGTTGAGCCGATCCTGACTTTTCAGGATCGATTTTAAAATCCGATTTCCGATCATTTTTCATTTGAACCCGATCTCGATCCCAATTCCAAACCCAATGCAAGTCAATGGGATTTTTTTATTAATCAGAGATCGGATTTTAAAAGCAATCCTATTCACTATACAGCATGGAATCTAACAATTGTTAGAATCCACGCTGTGTAGTGAATCACTAAGTAGCCAGAGGATTTTTTTTTTAATCCTCTGGCTACTTAGTCCCCCCTGGTGTCCACTTACCTCCAGAGATGGCTGCTCCGCTTTTCTTCGCCTCGCTGCCGCTCCAGCTGCAGTCTTCTTCTCCCTTCGCTGCCCCCTTCCTGCCAGGTTAGGAGAGTGTGGGCGGGTACTGGGAGGGGAGACGTCACGTACCTGCCCAGACTCTCCTAACCCGCCCACACTCTCCTAACCTGGCAGGGAGGGGGCAGTGAGGCGAAGAAGAAGGAGAAGCAGCGGAGCAGCCATCTCTCGAGGTAAGTAGCTACTAGAGATGCTACTTTAGTCTCCCATTAGAATGAATGGAGGCAGCTGGCGCGCAGGGGGTTAAGGCTGTGTGCCGGCTGCTTCCATTCATTCCTATGGAACCGCAGCAGAGCCTTCACACTGAGTATACGCTATATACTCAGTGTGAAGACATTGTGGGAAATACTACCGATCTTGATCCCACCTAAAAAGATCGTGTTCGGAATTCCGATCGCGATCGTGAAAGTTTCTCGAACACGATCGCTCAACCCTAGTTATAAAGCCTCCCATTGATTTCAATGTGTAGCGCACGTAAGACGGCACCCATTGAAGTCAATGGGATCTGTTTTGAAGCGCCTCACTCTGACACGTGTTTACGTGTCAGAATGAGCGGAGCGTTACTCCGTGTGAAAGCAGCCTCAATTTGACTTTTATTCCCTCCCGCATGCCACAGAATGGAGCTAGGTGCTTGAAAATCTGATCATTTGCAGATCTTGGCGACACCTGCCCCTTCCTTGATCTGCAGGATTTTATAGAGTCTCATTCCTGGTGTTGCAGATTCATTGCTGAGAAATGTATGATGCAATATTATTTAAGGAAATGTCTTTGAGGTACCCCATGCTGTTCCAGAAGTAAGATCTCCTGACAGATGTTACATCTATTCTGAACATTGATCAGTTACACAGTGAACGTCTTGGACTGTTTCTATATTGTGAGCAGAGATTTGCCGTGACCAGTTATGTTTTCATTCCTGTTAAGCTGTCACAGAATACTGTTATAAAACACTTGATGAGAATGAGTGATGCGTTGTTCATAGAGCGCGGTGTACAGATACCCTACATTTATATATTTATGTATACATTTATATTTATTAGAGATGAGCGAACAGTAAAATGTTCGATATTCGTTTCGAGTAGCCGCTCAATATTCGACTACTCGAATCGAATATCGAACCCTATTATAGTCTATGGGGAAAAATGCTTGTTTCAGGGGTAGGCAACGTTCGATCAAATTATATTTACCAAGTCCACGAGTGAGGGTCGGGCTGGATCCTCCGAGAAGTCTTCTCCGTGCAGCGTCCCCGCGGCGTCTTTTGGCTCTGAATTCACTCTGCCAGGCATCGGGCCTGTGCAGAGCCGACTGCGTATGCCCGCACTACAAGCGGACATGTGCAGTCGGCTCTGCCCAGGCCCGATGTCTGGCAGAGTGAATTCAGAGCCGGAAGACGCCGCGGGGAAGCTGCACGGAGAAGACTTCTAAAAGTAGGAGAAGAACCAGCGTTGATTGGCTGACTGTATAGCATTCGGCCAATCAATGCTGGTTCTGCATCGAACTTTTACATTCGAATAGCAAGTGGTACTCGATCGAGTACGAGTATTTCGAATACCGTAGTATTCGATCGAATACCTACTCGATTGAATACCTACTCGATTGAATACTACTCGCTCATCTCTAATATTTATATTTTACATTTAGATATTTATCCTGTATCTGGGAGTTTTAAGCAAAAATGGATGAAATTAAAATAAAGAAAAATAAAAGTTTGTCGTGACGCCAGTTGGGGTTTCGGCTTGAGGTGAAGCCAGGCACTGTAGATAGGGCCTCTGGGAATAGGTGGTGATGCAGTGCCAGATATTATACCCTCCCCAACCAGGGCAGGTCCCAGGGCCAGATGATATATGTGAGAAAGGGATGATTTCCAGGAGGAGTAACAGAGGATCGATGAAAGAATACAGTCCAGACAGGGGTTAACCAAACACTTACAGTTTACTTCTGTAGTCAGCAGGAGATACCAGATGTTACAGGAGGAGTCACCTTGCTCCAGTATAGTGAGATGCCAGTCCTCGCTTTTACCACTAATATGATTCAGCCTTCCGCTGCTGCTCAAACTCTCTAATAGATTTCCTCTGGTCCTGGATTCTAGGAGCTCAGAGGTTAAATACAACTGGGTAGATCCCCCTTCTGGACAGCAGGTAACGCGAGTTCTTTGGGATGCTGGATGCAGACACTCACCCCAACTCTGTATGTTACTGAGCCTCCAGGAATCTTGCATTCACTAGGCCTCGGTCCAGTGAGTTTCTCAATATTCTAAGTGTTTCTCACACTAGTTAGGAATTGATGGTCCTATGACTGCAGCTCTGTCCCTGCAAGGTCTTGTCTCACCTCTGCAGGTCTCCGGCCTCCTGTGCTGTGCACACCATGCGGCTGCAGCACACACTGCACCTCCACATACCTCTCCTCTCTCCTGCACAATTGCACTCTCTGACCTGGAACTGAAAGAAAGACCCTCTTGCAGTCTGTAGCTCCACCCCTCTTCTTAAAGAGATAATGGCTGTGGAACTTTGTGTGTGCTGACAGGTTGACTGGATCTCACTATACCTTCACAGTACACAGTGCAGATCACATAAGATGACAATTGTAGTGACACACTCTGTGGGGCGCTACATATACGCACATGGGGATACCTAACATGTTTGCATATTTTGTTAACATTGTGTGTGTTTTAAAGAGGACCTTTCACCATCTGGGGCACATGCGGTTTAATACACCGCTAGAAAACCAACAGTGCACTGAATTCAGCGCAGTATCGACTTTCCCTTTCTGTGTCCCTGATGAAGAGCTATTGGTGCCAGTACCGTAACTCTTCACAGTCAGAAGGGCATTTCTGACAATCAGTCAGGAACGCCCTTCCTCACAGCAGCTATTGCGCTGTACTGTGTGAGCGGTGAGGAACGCCCCCCCCCCCCCTCCTGATAGTACTCCTCCATAAACTAGTACTGGGGGGCCATTCCTTATCACTCAGCGTCATTCCTGGGCGGTAAGGAAAGGAAACGGCCTTCAGACAGTGAAGAGCTTTCTTTCTGTATTATACCTGCAAT
Source organism: Leptodactylus fuscus (assembly GCF_031893055.1). NCBI lineage: Eukaryota > Metazoa > Chordata > Amphibia > Anura > Leptodactylidae > Leptodactylus > Leptodactylus fuscus. Next base: position 44,124,920 of record NC_134268.1, on the reverse strand, counting down.
ATCTGTTGCTATCCTAGTTTATTATTAGATATATTGTGTAAAATATTTCACAAAAACTACGCCGACATCAACTAACAAAGTAGTTTAGTAACTTGCTATGTTAATATGTTAAATATTGCTATGTATTAAAAATTAAATGCCAGAGGCCGTATCTACTGTGATTTATGACCACTTATATACCCTGCACTAATCTGTTTCTATAGCGATACAGTATATGATATGCTAATGATATTACTTTCTCCCGCTGGTCACATTATGCAGTGTATGAATATGATGCTATGTGTTTAAAGATTTTAATTAGAGATGAGCGAACACTAAAATGTTCGAGGTTCGAAATTCGATTCGAACAGCCGCTCAATGTTCGTGTGTTCGAACGGGTTTCGAACCCCATTATAGTCTATGGGGAACAGATACTCGTTAAGGGGGAAACCCAAATCCGTGTCTGGAGGGTCACCAAGTCCACTATGACACCCCAGGAAATGATGCCAACACCTCTGGAATGACACTGGGACAGCAGGGGAAGCATGTCTGGGGGCATCTAACACACCAAAGACCCTCTATTACCCCAACATCACAGCCTAACAACTACACACTTTACACACTCAATACCACCTCTCTGACAGTAGGAAAACACCTTGAAACATGTGTATTTGGCACTTGCAGTGAGGAGAGCTTGTCACCAGCAGTGAATTTGGCCCTTGTAGTAAGTTGAGGTTGGCACCAACATTTGTTTTGAAAATCAGGGTGGATTGAGCCTCTAACCAGCAGAGTTTGGGCAAATTCATGGTGGAGGGAGCCTCTAAAAACCCCAGTTTGGACCAATTCATGGTGGAGGGAGCCTCTAACCAGCCCAGTTTGGACCAATTCATGGTGGAGGGAGCCTCTAAAAAACCCAGTTTGGACCAATTCATGGTGGAGGGAGCCTCTAACCAGCCCAGTTTGGGCAAATTCATGGTGGAGGGAGCCTCTAACCAGCCCAGTTTGGACCAATTAATGGTGGAGGGAGCCTCTAACCACCCCAGTTTGGACCAATTCATGGTGGAGGGAGCCTCTAAACAGCCCAGTTTGGGCAAATTCATGGTGGAGGGAGCCTCTAAAAAACCCAGTTTGGACCAATTCATGGTGGAGGGAGCCTCTAACCAGCCCAGTTTGGACCAATTAATGGTGGAGGGAGCCTCTAAACAGCCAAGTTTGGACCAATTCATGGTGGAGGGAGCCTCTAAAAACCCCAGTTTGGACCAATTCATGGTGGAGGGAGCCTCTAAACAGCCCAGTTTGGGCAAATTCATGGTGGAGGGAGCCTCTAACCAGCCCAGTTTGGACCAATTAATGGTGGAGGGAGCCTCTAACCAGCCCAGTTTGGACCAATTAATGGTGGAGGGAGCCTCTAACCAGCCCAGTTTGGACCAATTAATGGTGGAGGGAGCCTCTAACCACCCCAGTTTGGACCAATTCATGGTGGAGGGAGCCTCTAACCAGCCCAGTTTGGACCAATTCATGGTGGAGGGAGCCTCTAAAAAACCCAGTTTGGACCAATTCATGGTGGAGGGAGCCTCTAAACAGCCCAGTTTGGGCAAATTCATGGTGGAGGGAGCCTCTAAACAGCCCAGTTTGGGCAAATTCATGGTGGAGGGAGCCTCTAACCAGCCCAGTTTGGACCAATTAATGGTGGAGGGAGCCTCTAACCAGCCCAGTTTGGACCAATTAATGGTGGAGGGAGCCTCTAACCACCCCAGTTTGGACCAATTCATGGTGGAGGGAGCCTCTAAACAGCCAAGTTTGGACCAATTCATGGTGGAGGGAGCCTCTAAAAACCCCAGTTTGGACCAATTCATGGTGGAGGGAGCCTCTAACCAGCCCAGTTTGGGCAAATTCATGGTGGAGGGAGCCTCTAAACAGCCCAGTTTGGGCAAATTCATGGTGGAGGGAGCCTCTAAAAAACCCAGTTTGGACCAATTCATGGTGGAGGGAGCCTCTAAACAGCCAAGTTTGGACCAATTCATGGTGGAGGGAGCCTCTAAACAGCCAAGTTTGGACCAATTCATGGTGAAGGGAGCCTCTAAAAACCCGTTTGGACCAATTCATGGTGGAGGGAGCCTCTAACCAGCCCAGTTTGGGCAAATTCATGGTGGAGGGAGCCTCTAAACAGCCCAGTTTGGGCAAATTCATGGTGGAGGGAGCCTCTAACCAGCCCAGTTTGGACCAATTAATGGTGGAGGGAGCCTCTAACCAGCCCAGTTTGGACCAATTAATGGTGGAGGGAGCCTCTAACCAGCCCAGTTTGGACCAATTAATGGTGGAGGGAGCCTCTAACCACCCCAGTTTGGACCAATTCATGGTGGAGGGAGCCTCTAACCAGCCCAGTTTGGGCAAATTCATGGTGGAGGGAGCCTCTAACCAGCCCAGTTTGGACCAATTAATGGTGGAGGGAGCCTCTAACCACCCCAGTTTGGACCAATTCATGGTGGAGGGAGCCTCTAAACAGCCAAGTTTGGACCAATTCATGGTGGAGGGAGCCTCTAAAAACCCCAGTTTGGACCAATTCATGGTGGAGGGAGCCTCTAACCAGCCCAGTTTGGGCAAATTCATGGTGGAGGGAGCCTCTAAACAGCCCAGTTTGGGCAAATTCATGGTGGAGGGAGCCTCTAAAAAACCCAGTTTGGACCAATTCATGGTGGAGGGAGCCTCTAAACAGCCAAGTTTGGACCAATTCATGGTGGAGGGAGCCTCTAAACAGCCAAGTTTGGACCAATTCATGGTGAAGGGAGCCTCTAAAAACCCGTTTGGACCAATTCATGGTGGAGGGAGCCTCTAACCAGCCCAGTTTGGGCAAATTCATGGTGGAGGGAGCCTCTAACCAGCCCAGTTTGGACCAATTAATGGTGGAGGGAGCCTCTAACCAGCCCAGTTTGGACCAATTAATGGTGGAGGGAGCCTCTAACCAGCCCAGTTTGGACCAATTAATGGTGGAGGGAGCCTCTAACCACCCCAGTTTGGACCAATTCATGGTGGAGGGAGCCTCTAACCAGCCCAGTTTGGGCAAATTCATGGTGGAGGGAGCCTCTAACCAGCCCAGTTTGGACCAATTAATGGTGGAGGGAGCCTCTAACCAGCCCAGTTTGGACCAATTAATGGTGGAGGGAGCCTCTAACCACCCCAGTTTGGACCAATTCATGGTGGAGGGAGCCTCTAACCAGCCCAGTTTGGGCAAATTCATGGTGGAGGGAGCCTCTAACCAGCCCAGTTTGGGCAAATTCATGGTGGAGGGAGCCTCTAAACAGCCCAGTTTGGGCAAATTCATGGTGGAGGGAGCCTCTAACCAGCCCAGTTTGGACCAATTCATGGTGGAGGGAGCCTCTAACCAGCCCAGTTTGGGCAAATTCATGGTGGAGGGAGCCTCTAACCAGCCCAGTTTGGACCAATTAATGGTGGAGGGAGCCTCTAACCAGCCCAGTTTGGACCAATTAATGGTGGAGGGAGCCTCTAACCACCCCAGTTTGGACCAATTCATGGTGGAGGGAGCCTCTAAACAGCCAAGTTTGGACCAATTCATGGTGGAGGGAGCCTCTAAAAACCCCAGTTTGGACCAATTCATGGTGGAGGGAGCCTCTAACCAGCCCAGTTTGGGCAAATTCATGGTGGAGGGAGCCTCTAAACAGCCCAGTTTGGGCAAATTCATGGTGGAGGGAGCCTCTAACCAGCCCAGTTTGGACCAATTAATGGTGGAGGGAGCCTCTAACCAGCCCAGTTTGGACCAATTAATGGTGGAGGGAGCCTCTAACCACCCCAGTTTGGACCAATTCATGGTGGAGGGAGCCTCTAACCAGCCCAGTTTGGACCAATTCATGGTGGAGGGAGCCTCTAAAAAACCCAGTTTGGACCAATTCATGGTGGAGGGAGCCTCTAAACAGCCCAGTTTGGGCAAATTCATGGTGGAGGGAGCCTCTAAACAGCCCAGTTTGGGCAAATTCATGGTGGAGGGAGCCTCTAACCAGCCCAGTTTGGACCAATTAATGGTGGAGGGAGCCTCTAACCAGCCCAGTTTGGACCAATTAATGGTGGAGGGAGCCTCTAACCACCCCAGTTTGGACCAATTCATGGTGGAGGGAGCCTCTAAACAGCCAAGTTTGGACCAATTCATGGTGGAGGGAGCCTCTAAAAACCCAGTTTGGACCAATTCATGGTGGAGGGAGCCTCTAACCAGCCCAGTTTGGGCAAATTCATGGTGGAGGGAGCCTCTAAACAGCCCAGTTTGGGCAAATTCATGGTGGAGGGAGCCTCTAAAAAACCCAGTTTGGACCAATTCATGGTGGAGGGAGCCTCTAAACAGCCAAGTTTGGACCAATTCATGGTGGAGGGAGCCTCTAAACAGCCAAGTTTGGACCAATTCATGGTGAAGGGAGCCTCTAAAAACCCGTTTGGACCAATTCATGGTGGAGGGAGCCTCTAACCAGCCCAGTTTGGGCAAATTCATGGTGGAGGGAGCCTCTAAACAGCCCAGTTTGGGCAAATTCATGGTGGAGGGAGCCTCTAACCAGCCCAGTTTGGACCAATTAATGGTGGAGGGAGCCTCTAACCAGCCCAGTTTGGACCAATTAATGGTGGAGGGAGCCTCTAACCAGCCCAGTTTGGACCAATTAATGGTGGAGGGAGCCTCTAACCACCCCAGTTTGGACCAATTCATGGTGGAGGGAGCCTCTAACCAGCCCAGTTTGGGCAAATTCATGGTGGAGGGAGCCTCTAACCAGCCCAGTTTGGACCAATTAATGGTGGAGGGAGCCTCTAACCACCCCAGTTTGGACCAATTCATGGTGGAGGGAGCCTCTAAACAGCCAAGTTTGGACCAATTCATGGTGGAGGGAGCCTCTAAAAACCCCAGTTTGGACCAATTCATGGTGGAGGGAGCCTCTAACCAGCCCAGTTTGGGCAAATTCATGGTGGAGGGAGCCTCTAAACAGCCCAGTTTGGGCAAATTCATGGTGGAGGGAGCCTCTAAAAAACCCAGTTTGGACCAATTCATGGTGGAGGGAGCCTCTAAACAGCCAAGTTTGGACCAATTCATGGTGGAGGGAGCCTCTAAACAGCCAAGTTTGGACCAATTCATGGTGAAGGGAGCCTCTAAAAACCCGTTTGGACCAATTTATGGTGGAGGGAGCCTCTAACCAGCCCAGTTTGGGCAAATTCATGGTGGAGGGAGCCTCTAAACAGCCCAGTTTGGGCAAATTCATGGTGGAGGGAGCCTCTAACCAGCCCAGTTTGGACCAATTAATGGTGGAGGGAGCCTCTAACCAGCCCAGTTTGGACCAATTAATGGTGGAGGGAGCCTCTAACCAGCCCAGTTTGGACCAATTAATGGTGGAGGGAGCCTCTAACCACCCCAGTTTGGACCAATTCATGGTGGAGGGAGCCTCTAACCAGCCCAGTTTGGGCAAATTCATGGTGGAGGGAGCCTCTAACCAGCCCAGTTTGGACCAATTAATGGTGGAGGGAGCCTCTAACCAGCCCAGTTTGGACCAATTAATGGTGGAGGGAGCCTCTAACCACCCCAGTTTGGACCAATTCATGGTGGAGGGAGCCTCTAACCAGCCCAGTTTGGGCAAATTCATGGTGGAGGGAGCCTCTAACCAGCCCAGTTTGGGCAAATTCATGGTGGAGGGAGCCTCTAAACAGCCCAGTTTGGGCAAATTCATGGTGGAGGGAGCCTCTAACCAGCCCAGTTTGGACCAATTCATGGTGGAGGGAGCCTCTAACCAGCCCAGTTTGGGCAAATTCATGGTGGAGGGAGCCTCTAACCAGCCCAGTTTGGACCAATTAATGGTGGAGGGAGCCTCTAACCAGCCCAGTTTGGACCAATTAATGGTGGAGGGAGCCTCTAACCACCCCAGTTTGGACCAATTCATGGTGGAGGGAGCCTCTAAACAGCCAAGTTTGGACCAATTCATGGTGGAGGGAGCCTCTAAAAACCCCAGTTTGGACCAATTCATGGTGGAGGGAGCCTCTAACCAGCCCAGTTTGGGCAAATTCATGGTGGAGGGAGCCTCTAAACAGCCCAGTTTGGGCAAATTCATGGTGGAGGGAGCCTCTAACCAGCCCAGTTTGGACCAATTAATGGTGGAGGGAGCCTCTAACCAGCCCAGTTTGGACCAATTAATGGTGGAGGGAGCCTCTAACCACCCCAGTTTGGACCAATTCATGGTGGAGGGAGCCTCTAACCAGCCCAGTTTGGACCAATTCATGGTGGAGGGAGCCTCTAAAAAACCCAGTTTGGACCAATTCATGGTGGAGGGAGCCTCTAAACAGCCCAGTTTGGGCAAATTCATGGTGGAGGGAGCCTCTAAACAGCCCAGTTTGGGCAAATTCATGGTGGAGGGAGCCTCTAACCAGCCCAGTTTGGACCAATTAATGGTGGAGGGAGCCTCTAACCAGCCCAGTTTGGACCAATTAATGGTGGAGGGAGCCTCTAACCAGCCCAGTTTGGACCAATTAATGGTGGAGGGAGCCTCTAACCACCCCAGTTTGGACCAATTCATGGTGGAGGGAGCCTCTAAACAGCCAAGTTTGGACCAATTCATGGTGAAGGGAGCCTCTAAAAACCCGTTTGGACCAATTCATGGTGGAGGGAGCCTCTAACCAGCCCAGTTTGGGCAAATTCATGGTGGAGGGAGCCTCTAAACAGCCCAGTTTGGGCAAATTCATGGTGGAGGGAGCCTCTAAAAAACCCAGTTTGGACCAATTCATGGTGGAGGGAGCCTCTAAACAGCCAAGTTTGGACCAATTCATGGTGGAGGGAGCCTCTAAACAGCCAAGTTTGGACCAATTCATGGTGAAGGGAGCCTCTAAAAACCCGTTTGGACCAATTCATGGTGGAGGGAGCCTCTAACCAGCCCAGTTTGGGCAAATTCATGGTGGAGGGAGCCTCTAAACAGCCCAGTTTGGGCAAATTCATGGTGGAGGGAGCCTCTAACCAGCCCAGTTTGGACCAATTAATGGTGGAGGGAGCCTCTAAACAGCCAAGTTTGGACCAATTCATGGTGGAGGGAGCCTCTAAAAACCCCAGTTTGGACCAATTCATGGTGGAGGGAGCCTCTAACCAGCCCAGTTTGGGCAAATTCATGGTGGAGGGAGCCTCTAACCAGCCCAGTTTGGGCAAATTCATGGTGGAGGGAGCCTCTAAACAGCCCAGTTTGGGCAAATTCATGGTGGAGGGAGCCTCTAACCAGCCCAGTTTGGACCAATTAATGGTGGAGGGAGCCTCTAACCAGCCCAGTTTGGACCAATTCATGGTGGAGGGAGCCTCTAAACAGCCAAGTTTGGACCAATTCATGGTGAAGGGAGCCTCTAAAAACCCGTTTGGACCAATTCATGGTGGAGGGAGCCTCTAACCAGCCCAGTTTGGGCAAATTCATGGTGGAGGGAGCCTCTAAACAGCCCAGTTTGGGCAAATTCATGGTGGAGGGAGCCTCTAACCAGCCCAGTTTGGACCAATTAATGGTGGAGGGAGCCTCTAACCAGCCCAGTTTGGACCAATTAATGGTGGAGGGAGCCTCTAACCAGCCCAGTTTGGACCAATTAATGGTGGAGGGAGCCTCTAACCACCCCAGTTTGGACCAATTCATGGTGGAGGGAGCCTCTAACCAGCCCAGTTTGGGCAAATTCATGGTGGAGGGAGCCTCTAACCAGCCCAGTTTGGACCAATTAATGGTGGAGGGAGCCTCTAACCAGCCCAGTTTGGACCAATTAATGGTGGAGGGAGCCTCTAACCACCCCAGTTTGGACCAATTCATGGTGGAGGGAGCCTCTAAACAGCCAAGTTTGGACCAATTCATGGTGGAGGGAGCCTCTAAAAACCCCAGTTTGGACCAATTCATGGTGGAGGGAGCCTCTAACCAGCCCAGTTTGGGCAAATTCATGGTGGAGGGAGCCTCTAAACAGCCCAGTTTGGGCAAATTCATGGTGGAGGGAGCCTCTAACCAGCCCAGTTTGGACCAATTAATGGTGGAGGGAGCCTCTAACCAGCCCAGTTTGGACCAATTAATGGTGGAGGGAGCCTCTAACCACCCCAGTTTGGACCAATTCATGGTGGAGGGAGCCTCTAACCAGCCCAGTTTGGACCAATTCATGGTGGAGGGAGCCTCTAAAAAACCCAGTTTGGACCAATTCATGGTGGAGGGAGCCTCTAAACAGCCCAGTTTGGGCAAATTCATGGTGGAGGGAGCCTCTAAACAGCCCAGTTTGGGCAAATTCATGGTGGAGGGAGCCTCTAACCAGCCCAGTTTGGACCAATTTATGGTGGAGGGAGCCTCTAACCAGCCCAGTTTGGACCAATTAATGGTGGAGGGAGCCTCTAACCAGCCCAGTTTGGACCAATTAATGGTGGAGGGAGCCTCTAACCACCCCAGTTTGGACCAATTCATGGTGGAGGGAGCCTCTAAACAGCCAAGTTTGGACCAATTCATGGTGAAGGGAGCCTCTAAAAACCCGTTTGGACCAATTCATGGTGGAGGGAGCCTCTAACCAGCCCAGTTTGGGCAAATTCATGGTGGAGGGAGCCTCTAAACAGCCCAGTTTGGGCAAATTCATGGTGGAGGGAGCCTCTAAAAAACCCAGTTTGGACCAATTCATGGTGGAGGGAGCCTCTAAACAGCCAAGTTTGGACCAATTCATGGTGGAGGGAGCCTCTAAACAGCCAAGTTTGGACCAATTCATGGTGAAGGGAGCCTCTAAAAACCCGTTTGGACCAATTCATGGTGGAGGGAGCCTCTAACCAGCCCAGTTTGGGCAAATTCATGGTGGAGGGAGCCTCTAAACAGCCCAGTTTGGGCAAATTCATGGTGGAGGGAGCCTCTAACCAGCCCAGTTTGGACCAATTAATGGTGGAGGGAGCCTCTAAAAAACCCAGTTTGGACCAATTCATGGTGGAGGGAGCCTCTAACCAGCCCAGTTTGGGCAAATTCATGGTGGAGGGAGCCTCTAAACAGCCCAGTTTGGGCAAATTCATGGTGGAGGGAGCCTCTAACCAGCCCAGTTTGGACCAATTAATGGTGGAGGGAGCCTCTAAAAAACCCAGTTTGGACCAATACATGGTGGAGGGAGCCTCTAAACAGCCCAGTTTGGGCAAATTCATGGTGGAGGGAGCCTCTAAACAGCCCAGTTTGGACCAATTCATGGTGGAGGGAGCCTCTAAACAGCCCAGTTTGGGCAAATTCATGGTGGAAGGAGCCTCTAACCAGCAGAGTTGTGGGAAAGCAGGGTGGAGGGAGCCTCTAACCAGCAGAGTTGGTGGAAATCAGGGTGGAGGGAGCCTCTAACCAGCAGAGTTGGGGGAAATCATGTTGGAGGGAGCCTAGTATTAGCAGAATTGTGCAACGCTTATGGTGGATGAGTATGAGGATGCGGAGGAATTGGAGAGGTTGAGTACAGACATGGAGTTTCATGTTGGGGTGCTTTACACAGGTGGGCACAAAAATGACGGCTCTACCCAGTGGTGGTTCATTTTTATCAAAGTGAGCCGGTCGGCACTCTCAGCTGACAGACGGGTGCGCTTGTCAGTGATGATGCCACCGGCTGCACTGAACACCCTCTCAGATAGGACGCTGGCGGCAGGACAGGACAGCACCTCCAAGGCATATAGGGCAAGTTCAAGCCACAGGTCCAACTTCGACACCCAATACGTGTAGGGCGCAGAGGGGTCGGAGAGGACAGGGCTGTGGTCGGAAAGGTATTCCCGCAACATGCGCCTATACTTCTCACGCCTGGTGACACTAGGACCCTCCGTGGCGGCACTTTGGCGAGGGGGTGCCATCAAGGTGTCCCAGACCTTAGACAGTGTGCCCCTCGTTTGTGTGGACCGGTGAGAACTTGGTTGCCTACTGGAGGAACTGCCCTCCCTGCCGCCAACGTCACATGCTGGAAACATCTCCATCATATTCTGCACCAATTGCCTGTGGCAAGCATTGATGCGATTGGCCCTCCCCTCTACCGGAATAAAAGACGAGATGTTGTTTTTATACTGGGGGTCAAGGATAGCAAAGATCCAGTACTGGTTGTCCTCCATGATTTTGACAATACGCTTGTCGGTTGTAAAGCACCCCAACATGAACTCAGCCATGTCTGCCACAGTGTTAGTTGGCATGACTCCTCTGGCCCCACCGGAAAGTTCAATCTCCATTTCCTCCTCATCCTCCATGTCTACCCATCCGCGCTGCAACAATGGGACGATTCGAAGTTGCCCGGAAGCCTCCTGTATCACCATCACATCATCGGACAACTCTTCTTCCTCCTCCTCCTCCTCCTCCATTAAACGCAGTGAAGCGGACAGATGTGTGGACCTACTCTCCAGCTGTGATGGATCGGATGCTATCCCTAACTCCTCTGTGTGATCTGAGTTATCCCTGATGTCAATCAGGGATTCTCTCAGAACACACAAGAGCGGGATTGTAAGGCTCACCATCGCATCCTCAGAGCTCACCCTCCTTGTGGACTCCTCAAAGACCCGTAGGATGTCACAAAGGTCTCTCATCCATGGCCACTCATGGATGTGAAACTGAGGCAGCTGACTTTGTGGCACCCTAGGGTTTTGTAGCTGGTATTCCATCAAAGGTCTCTGCTGCTCAACCACTCTATTCAACATCTGAAACGTTGAGTTCCAGCGTGTGGGGACGTCGCACAAAAGCCAGTGTTGTGGCACATGCAGGCGTTGCTGGAGAGATTTTAAGCTAGCAGCGGCTACTGTCGACTTGCGAAAGTGGGCGCACATGCGCCGCACTTTCACCAGTAGCTCTGGAACATTGGGGTAGCTCTTTAGGAAACGTTGCACCACTAGGTTGAAGACGTGGGCCAGGCATGGAACATGTTGGAGTCCGGCAAGCTCCAGAGCTGCTACCAGGTTCCAGCCGTTATCACAAACGACCATGCCTGGGCCCAGGTGCAGCGGCTCAAACCATATTGCCGTCTCATCGAGGAGGGCATCCCTCACCTCGGAGGCAGTGTGCTGTCTGTCCCCCAAGCTGATCAGCTTCAGCACAGCCTGCTGACGTCTACCAACGCCAGTGCTGCAACGTTTCCAACTCGTAGCTGGGGTCAATCTAACAGCGGAGGAGGAGGCGGTGGCGGAGGAGGAGGCGGTGGCGGAGGAGGAGGCGGTAGAGGAGGAGGAGGAGGGGGGTGTTCTTCTCGTGTCCCTGCCAGGAATGTTAGGCGGGGAGACGAGGTACACCGGGCCAGTTTGGGAAGCAGTCCCAGCCTCAACTACATTCACCCAGTGTGCCGTCAGTGAAATGTAGCGTCCCTGTCCGCATGCACTTGTCCACGCGTCGGTGGTCAAGTGGACCTTTGTGCAAAGCGCGGAACTAAGGGCCCGCCTGATGTTGAGTGACACGTGCTGGTGCAAGGCGGGGACGGCACACCGGGAGAAGTAGTGACGGCTAGGGACGGCATAGCGAGGTGCCGCAGTTGCCATCAGGTCCAGGAAGGCGGGAGTTTCAACAAGCCGGAACGCCAACTGGGCCAGCAGTTTAGCGATGTTGGCGTTCAAGGCTTGCGCGTGTGGGTGGTTAGCAGTGTATTTCTGCCGCCGCTCCAATGTCTGAGAGATGGTGGGTTGTTGTAAAGAAACGCCTGATGGTGCCTTTGATGGTGCAGGAGAAGGAGATAAGACAGGACCAGGGGAGGATGAGGTAGAAGTCAACAAAGTGGCGGAGGCAGATGAAGTGGTGTCCTGGCTCGTCCTCTGGAGTGCATCGCCAGCACAGTCAGCAGTGGCAGTGGCAGAGGCAGAGGCAGTGGCAGAGGCAGTGGCAGTGGCGTGAACGGCAGGCGGCCTTTGTCCTGCCGTTGCTGCCTGCCACTGATTCCAGTGCTTGGATTCCAAATGACGGCGCATTGAAGTGGTGGACAGGTTGCTCTTCTCAGAGCCCCTAATCAATTTCGAGAGGCAAATTGTGCAGACAACACTATATCTGTCCTCGGCGCATTCCTTGAAAAAACTCCACACCTTCGAGAAACGTGCCCTCGAGGTGGGAGGTTTTCGGGGCTGGGTACGAACTGGAACATCTTGGGAGATTCCGGGTGTGGCCTGGCTTCGCCTAAGCTGCTGACCTCTGCCTCTAGCTACCCTTTTTGGTGCTGCACCTGCCTCAACATCCACACTACTTTCCCCGCTTGACATCCCCCCTGTCCAGGTCGGGTCAGTGTCCTCATCATCCACCACTTCCTCTTCCAACTCCTGTCTCATCTCCTCCTCCCGCACAATGCGCCGGTCAACTGGATGCCCTGACGGCAACTGCGTCACATCATCGTCGATGAGGGTGGGTTGCTGGTCATCCACCACCAAATCGAACGGAGATGGAGGAGACTCTAGTGTTTGAGCATCTGGACACAGATGCTCCTCTGTTAGGTTCGTGGAATCGTGACGTGGAGAGGCAGGTTGAGGGACAATGAAAGGAGCGGAGAACAGCTCTGGGGAGCAGGGACAGTTTGGGTTATTGTTCTGTAAAGCTTCGGAATTTTGGGAGGAAGGAAGACAAGACTGTTGGGTAATAGGAGGAGAGGAGGCAGAGTCTGACTGGCTGCTGGACAATGTGCTGTAAGCGTTCTCTGACAGCCATTGCAAGACCTGTTCCTGGTTCTCGGGCCTACTAAGGTTTGTACCCTGCAGTTTAGTTAATGTGGCAAGCAACCCTGGCACTGTGGAGTGGCGCAATGCTTGCTGCCCCACAGGAGTAGGCACGGGACGCCCTGTGGCTTCACTGCTACCTTGCTCCCCAGAACCATTCCCCCGACCTCGCCCACGGCCTCGTCCACGTCCCTTTCCGGGAGCCTTGCGCATTTTGAATTCCTAGTTAGAAATTGGCACTGTATACCAGTAGTAAAAATTGTGGGTGCACGTAACCCCAATATATTCTTTGAATTCCCAGTCAGACACTGGCACTATATGGCAGTAGCAAGAAATGAGGGTATTTGTATTCCCAATATACTCTTTGAATTCCCAGTCAGACAATGGCACTGTATACCAGTAGTAAAAATTGTGGGTGCACGTAACCCCAATATATTCTTTGAATTACCAGTCAGAAACTGGCACTATATGGCAGTAGCAAGAAATGAGGGTATTTATAACCCCAATATATTCTTTGAATTCCCAGTCAGACAATGGCACTGTATACCAGTAGTAAAAATTGTGGGTGCACGTAACCCCAATATATTCTTTGAATTACCAGTCAGAAACTGGCACTATATGGCAGTAGCAAGAAATGAGGGTATTTGTATTCCCAATATACTCTTTGAATTCCCAGTCAGACAATGGCACTGTATACCAGTAGTAAAAATTGTGGGTGCACGTAACCCCAATATATTCTTTGAATTACCAGTCAGAAACTGGCACTATATGGCAGTAGCAAGAAATGAGGGTATTTGTATTCCCAATATACTCTTTGAATTCCCAGTCAGACAATGGCACTGTATACCAGTAGTAAAAATTGTGGGTGCACGTAACCCCAATATATTCTTTGAATTACCAGTCAGAAACTGGCACTATATGGCAGTAGCAAGAAATGAGGGTATTTGTATTCCCAATATACTCTTTGAATTCCCAGTCAGACAATGGCACTGTATACCAGTAGTAAAAATTGTGGGTGCACGTAACCCCAATATATTCTTTGAATTACCAGTCAGAAACTGGCACTATATGGCAGTAGCAAGAAATGAGGGTATTTGTATTCCCAATATACTCTTTGAATTCCCAGTCAGACAATGGCACTGTATACCAGTAGTAAAAATTGTGGGTGCACGTAACCCCAATATATTCTTTGAATTACCAGTCAGAAACTGGCACTATATGGCAGTAGCAAGAAATGAGGGTATTTATAACCCCAATATATTCTTTGAATTCCCAGTCAGACAATGGCACTGTATACCAGTAGTAAAAATTGTGGGTGCACGTAACCCCAATATATTCTTTGAATTCCCAGTCAGAAACTGGCACTATATGGCAGTAGCAAGAAATGAGGGTATGTGTATTCCCAATATACTCTTTGAATTCCCAGTCAGACAATGGCACTGTATACCAGTAGTAAAAATTGTGGGTGCACGTAACCCCAATATATTCTTTGAATTCCCAGTCAGAAACTGGCACTATATGGCAGTAGCAAGAAATGAGGGTATTTGTATTCCCAATATACTCTTTGAATTCCCAGTCAGACAATGGCACTGTATACCAGTAGTAAAAATTGTGGGTGCACGTAACCCCAATATATTCTTTGAATTACCAGTAAGAAACTGGCACTATATGGCAGTAGCAAGAAATGAGGGTATTTGTATTCCCAATATACTCTTTGAATTCCCAGTCAGACAATGGCACTGTATACCAGTAGTAAAAATTGTGGGTGCACGTAACCCCAATATATTCTTTGAATTCCCAGTCAGACACTGGCACTATATGGCAGTAGCAAGAAATGAGGGTATTTGTATTCCCAATATATTCTTTGAATTCCCAGTCAGACAATGGCACTGTATACCAGTAGTAAAAATTGTGGGTGCACGTAACCCCAATATATTCTTTGAATTACCAGTCAGACACTGGCACTATATGGCAGTAGCAAGAAATGAGGGTATTTGTATTCCCAATATATTCTTTGAATTCCCAGTCAGACAATGGCACTGTATACCAGTAGTAAAAATTGTGGGTGCACGTAACCCCAATATATTCTTTGAATTCCCAGTCAGACACTGGCACTATATGGCAGTAGCAAGAAATGAGGGTATTTGTATTCCCAATATATTCTTTGAATTCCCAGTCAGACAATGGCACTGTATACCAGTAGTAAAAATTGTGGGTGCACGTAACCCCAATATATTCTTTGAATTACCAGTCAGAAACTGGCACTATATGGCAGTAGCAAGAAATGAGGGTATTTATAACCCCAATATATTCTTTGAATTCCCAGTCAGACAATGGCACTGTATACCAGTAGTAAAAATTGTGGGTGCACGTAACCCCAATATATTCTTTGAATTCCCAGTCAGACACTGGCACTATATGGCAGTAGCAAGAAATGAGGGTATTTGTATTCCCAATATATTCTTTGAATTCCCAGTCAGACAATGGCACTGTATACCAGTAGTAAAAATTGTGGGTGCACGTAACCCCAATATATTCTTTGAATTACCAGTCAGAAACTGGCACTATATGGCAGTAGCAAGAAATGAGGGTATTTATAACCCCAATATATTCTTTGAATTCCCAGTCAGACAATGGCACTGTATACCAGTAGTAAAAATTGTGGGTGCACGTAACCCCAATATATTCTTTGAATTACCAGTCAGAAACTGGCACTATATGGCAGTAGCAAGAAATGAGGGTATTTATAACCCCAATATATTCTTTGAATTCCCAGTCAGACAATGGCACTGTATACCAGTAGTAAAAATTGTGGGTGCACGTAACCCCAATATATTCTTTGAATTCCCAGTCAGAAACTGGCACTATATGGCAGTAGCAAGAAATGAGGGTATTTGTATTCCCAATATACTCTTTGAATTCCCAGTCAGACAATGGCACTGTATACCAGTAGTAAAAATTGTGGGTGCACGTAACCCCAATATATTCTTTGAATTACCAGTCAGAAACTGGCACTATATGGCAGTAGCAAGAAATGAGGGTATTTGTATTCCCAATATACTCTTTGAATTCCCAGTCAGACAATGGCACTGTATACCAGTAGTAAAAATTGTGGGTGCACGTAACCCCAATATATTCTTTGAATTCCCAGTCAGACACTGGCACTATATGGCAGTAGCAAGAAATGAGGGTATTTGTATTCCCAATATATTCTTTGAATTCCCAGTCAGACAATGGCACTGTATACCAGTAGTAAAAATTGTGGGTGCACGTAACCCCAATATATTCTTTGAATTACCAGTCAGAAACTGGCACTATATGGCAGTAGCAAGAAATGAGGGTATTTGTATTCCCAATATACTCTTTGAATTCCCAGTCAGACAATGGCACTGTATACCAGTAGTAAAAATTGTGGGTGCACGTAACCCCAATATATTCTTTGAATTACCAGTCAGAAACTGGCACTATATGGCAGTAGCAAGAAATGAGGGTATTTATAACCCCAATATATTCTTTGAATTCCCAGTCAGACAATGGCACTGTATACCAGTAGTAAAAATTGTGGGTGCACGTAACCCCAATATATTCTTTGAATTCCCAGTCAGACACTGGCACTATATGGCAGTAGCAAGAAATGAGGGTATTTGTATTCCCAATATATTCTTTGAATTCCCAGTCAGACAATGGCACTGTATACCAGTAGTAAAAATTGTGGGTGCACGTAACCCCAATATATTCTTTGAATTCCCAGTCAGACACTGGCACTATATGGCAGTAGCAAGAAATGAGGGTATTTGTATTCCCAATATATTCTTTGAATTCCCAGTCAGACAATGGCACTGTATACCAGTAGTAAAAATTGTGGGTGCACGTAACCCCAATATATTCTTTGAATTACCAGTCAGAAACTGGCACTATATGGCAGTAGCAAGAAATGAGGGTATTTGTATTCCCAATATATTCTTTGAATTCCCAGTCAGACAATGGCACTGTATACCAGTAGTAAAAATTGTGGGTGTATATAGCCCCAATTCTATTGCTAGGGGACTTGCAGGGTATTTCTGGGGTGAAGGTGGGGGGGCACACCGTTGGAACGGGTATCGGGGTATATATCGGGTATACGGGAATACACTGACAGTGTATTCCATTCAGGATCCTGGGAAAGCTGGGTTGCGGCGATTGAGCCCGTCAGTGCCACGTTACACTGACAAGCTTCTCCCTGGAATTTAGCTCTTACAAGAGCTGTTGGTTGTCTTCTCCTTCCTATCCTAGCCTGTCCCTGCCTACCCAGAATCTAAGCCCTAGCTAGCTGGACGGAAACCTCCGTCCTCGGTGAATTGCAAGCTCAGAATGACGCGAACCTGGGCGGCGCTGTTCTTTTAAATTAGAGGTCACATGTTTTCGGCAGCCAATGGGTTTTGCCTACTTTTTTCAACGTCACCGGTGTCGTAGTTCCTGTCCCACCTACCCTGCGCTGTTATTGGAGCAAAAAAGGCGCCAGGGAAGGTGGGAGGGGAATCGAGTAATGGCGCACTTTACCACGCGGTGTTCGATTCGATTCGAACATGCCGAACAGCCTAATATCCGATCGAACATGAGTTCGATAGAACACTGTTCGCTCATCTCTAATTTTAATATAACCACAGCTACAGCTTTAATGAAATATTTTACAATAAGTTTTATGACTTTCAAGTATGAAGGTGGCAATACACATGAGATATCTGCTGTACATACCTTCTCCAGCCGGCCTATAAACAGCCATACTGGCCCGACTGTGCATATGTATTTATATAGGGAGTGGGACTAATATCATGGCAAAATATAGGGCAGGACGAGGAAGTGAATCCGTCCTTTGTGAGCCCATTAGCCATGTAACGTTGGTGAGAAATACTTTGTGATTGAATCCTATAAATCCAAGATCTTTTAAAGATGTTGTCCATAATATAAATCGGTGAGTACCCCCTATACACATTAAAAAGCAGTTACCTATGGAAACCACACGGACTCCATAGACTATAATGGGGTCCGTGTGGTTTCCACTCGGTGTCCGCAGAAATCATGCGGAGAGAAAAGTGCTGCTTGATCAACATGTTTCTGTTAGGAGTATTTAGGTTCATTGCTTTCTATTTTTCTTACCTGGGGAGTTTTTGGCTGCGCAGTGTCTGGGGTGGAATCCTGGCGCTGCGGAGTTGTCCTGTCGTGGGTATTGGTGCACACCTTCTGACTTGCACGCGCGCACTGCTGGTAGGCAGCTTTATTTCCTGGTTGATTAGTCTGTCCTCCCATTTGCACCTGGGAGGAGTGGTCTCTACTCTGTATTTAAACCCATGCCTCCCATGGTTCTGTGCTGAGTGTCTCTTTTACAGTGCTAGGCCTTAGCAGGAGGAGTAGGTGGTTATCTGGGATAGAGGAAGTTCCGTGGTTGGTTTTTGGGAGGTTTGGGTGAACTAGTTGGTGTGTGAGTTTTCCCTTCTGTGTTCACCAATCCTCCCTCTGTGTATAATTGACTGAGAGTGAATTGCCTTATCCTTTGATTTCTACTCAGTTTCCCTGTGTTTGTTTCCTAGTGTAAGGTACCTTCCCATATTGGTTTGGGGGAATCCTTTCCCACATTTTTCCTGTTTGCTGCTTGTGTTGTTAGTCAGCGCACACCCTTGTCAGTCCCTGTCAGTAGCAGCTTCACTTGTTCGTTAGGGGTGACCCCCTTTAGTCTCCAGTCCCTAGAGATCTTATAGGGCATTCCTTCTCCCACTTCCCTCTAGGCCTACGGTATCAGTGAGAGAGGAGCCGTCGGGGTCAGGCTTAGCCTGAGAACAGCCGACCCACACCCGTGAGGCAGGGACCGGGATAGCTAGTGGGAGTAGTGCAGGGCGAGATTTCCTACTGCTATTCCTTAGCCCCGTTGCAGCTACCTGGACTGACATAAACAGTTTTGTGCAGAAACCGAGCAGAAACCACATGGACCCCATTATAGTCTATGGGGTCCGCAGGTTTTTCCAGGTAGATCCTCTTTATGCGTATAGGTCCCCAAGTGAATGCAAATGTCAATAGGGCCTCAGGATCATGGTTGTGCTGTTCCAAGTCTTTCTTTTTTGATATTGGACCAATGTAAATGTTCCTTAATAAATATGTTATGGACTTGGAACACTAAATCATCTACAGGTCCATAGGAACTTGGGGTAAAAAAAAAAAAAAAAAAAAAAAAAAAAGATACCTATTGCCAATGTTTCTGGCACCTGCGCAGTTATTCAGTGAAGTCAGGGAAAGTAAACCTCACTTTCATTGCGCATGCGCCAGACCTCCCTGGCACTCGGAGCATTACAGATGAGTCCTTTGAAATAAGGATCTGTTTTAGTTCCCAAATTGTCCTGACAGTCTCCCTTTAAACCAAGGACATAACTAAAGTCTTGTGGGCCCTGGTGTAATCTTTTGTCCAGGGCCCCCGACCTCATCCCTACAGCAAATCCTTGATAGTGATGGTTACTGGTGCTAAGAAGTTTAATCCACCTTAGTGTGGTTAGGGTAATCTGTGGGTCTCCTTGGTTTATGGGCCAGATGGAAGCTGCAATCTCAGTACTGATACCAGTGCTTATGGGCCCCCTAAGGCTCCTGGGCCCCAGTGTGACTGCACCCTCTACACCCCCTTACACTTCTACGTTACACAGTAAATCAATGCCTGAACTACAGCAATAAAAAAAAAATTGACTCATGGCTTTTAAAGAGTCTGAAATGAAAAAATTGCTACATCATTAATAGTATTGTTAGTGTATTCCATGTTCAAGCACTAAATTGGGGCAGGACGTGTTTACTTCCAGTGTCAGGGAGAATTGTAAATAGCTTTAATGGTAGATTTATGACATACTTGGAGCTAATATTAGAGTATTTATAGTATTACACTGTATATATAGCAGATGCTGAACTTTTGTACGCTCCTTCTACAGTTTAGAGAACTTTATAAAATTTCCTGGACGAAATGATGTCTAGTCTGAGCTTTGGCAGGGGAATGAATTTTTCGGTTTGAATTTGCAAATTCTGCACCAGCTAGCCAGAAATTTTCTGTTTCCCATTAACTTTAATGGGTGTTATTGGGCAGAATTCACCTGAGCATCAAACATGACACATTTTTTATCTGTCTCCCATTGAAATGAATGGAGGCTAGTTTCATGCAGAATTGGGAGCTGATTTTGAGACGGAATCCCCTTATACCTTTATAGTCTGGGATTTGAAATAATAATAATAATAATAATAATAATAATAATCTAATAAGCAGAGGCCTAGGGGGTCTGATACTGATACCTTCAGCCGTGTGGGCTCCGATGCAATCTTTTGTCCAGGGCCCCCTACCTCAACCCTACAGTGAATTCTTGATAGGGATGGTTATAGGAGATAAGGAGCTTAATAAACCTTAGTGTGGTTAGGGGAGTCTGTGGGTCTCCTTGGTTTATGGGCCAGATGGAAGCCGCAATCTCAATGCTGATGCCAGAGCTTATGGACCCCCTAAGGCACCTGGACCCGGGTGCACCCTCTGCACCCCTTCAAGTTACGGCGCTGCTCACCTTCCCTCATCTCTCCTGGGCTACTTCATTGCATCTAGTGAACATTCCTCAAATCAGTTGGTCGACTTCAGGCCTCTTATGGCCTGTTCTGTGATGTCATGAGACTCAGGGGATCGATCATAAGCATCATGACATCACTGCACCCATGAGACCTCTAAGACCCAAACACAGGCCCTATAGCAATGCTCTGGAAAAGACCAGAAGAATCCCAAAGAGGACAGAAGACACCGAACAAGGTGTACCAGTGAGGGAGCCCAGATAAGGTGCGGGAAGGTGAGTATCCGCATATATTATTTTACCACACCTCCCCTGGGCCTCTGTTTATTATATTCTGAATAGACCCCGGAGTATAATAAAAGCTCTTTTGGTTCAGAGGGAAGTCATCCATCTGTATTTTACTTTGCCTTTCACTCTCTGTGCTGTTTGAGATGCATTTTCCACATTGCCTTGGGTGTTGTTTTCCATATAATGACTTAATGTTAAGTTTGCCAAGCAGCAGACAGACCAGAAAGCAAGCTGGCCGCTGTATAGTGAGGCACAATGGTGGACTGTTCTCTCCTCTGCTGATATTTGCCTTCTATATGCCAACATATACGCTAATCTAAGCATGCTGATATAAAGGAAGAAAATAATAGATATATAGAATATTTACGATGAACAGTTCATCAGTGTTTGAACACAACTCTACATGCATAAACCTATCCTGCCCTCCAGCCAGGTTATTAACACTTTAAAGCCGAGGTCCCGCATGCCGTAAACACCTCAAATTGCTGCTGGAAAAATCGCAGCATTTAACAGCCAGGTCAAAGTGGTACCATTTTGCAGTAAAAACCGCAGTGTGGACACATGGCGATTTCCAAAATTGGCATGGTTTTGGAAATCGCAGCATGTCAGCAACGGTGTATAGATAGGAATAATTGAAACAGAAAGTCCACAGAGGAAATATCTGGGAACTTTCTGTCTAAAGCCCTGCAGGAAGAACCGTGGTGCGTTGCTGCCTCGGTTTTTCCCACAGCGATTTTTTACTGTGAGACGCCACATGCAGCCTTAGTCTAAAGGGGTTGTCCAGAATAAAAACTAATCCCTAAACTAATCTCAACACCCTCACCCGCCTGCTTTCTAAAGTACATCATTTCTCAAAAATGTATATTTACCCATTTTCTGGTTATCCGTGACAATCCGTTTCCCCATTTCTGGAAACGGAACACACTACTTCTCCCACCCAATTATACTTACCTCTCTTCATTCCAAACTTCCTCCTGTGGGATGGCTCCTCCCTCTTTTCTGACTGCCGGTGTGCGTAATAGTCCCGGTGCTGCTCTGTGCTCTGCAGCCGATAAACCACCTCAACTGCGCAGGCGTGCGAGCAGCTCCCACGTGGATCAGCAATATACTCGGCTGATCAGCCTCATTCACCGGAGCCTAATTCGTGAGTGAAAGCCACAGCCGCTTAAGCTCTGTTTCGGCTTTCCACCATGGGAAGTCACAGGGGCAGAAAATAGAGAGGAATTTTAGGCGCAAGTCTACCTCGAATTCCTCTTGGCATGTACCATACAGACGCTGCCTATCTGAAATTTGGTGGTGGATTCTTTCCCTTTATCAAGGTCATTGTGTACTCTATGAAAATGTGCATCACATTTCATCTGCTTTTACTATTGAATATCCCATCCGCTCTGTCTGAAAGTTCTAAATCTTTATTCATCTTGCTGAAGATATCTTCCATTATATGAGACGTGTTTACAAGTCTCTAGTAAATAGTCTGGATGACTGGTTTGGCTTTGCGACAAGTGCTATTGCAGCAGCTGTCTGTTATATGTGATATTTCTACTCTAGTATCTCTGACATTTGGAGAGATTTGCTAAATGTCTTCACTTAGAGACTCTGCTCATAACAATGTGGTGCAAAGACTAGACAATCTAAAAATAATAGTAGAAATTCATTAGTGCTTATGGTGTGTATGGAGTATCAGACCAAAGAAATATTAGACCAAAGAATATTAGGCCTTGGACATGGCCACATTACAGATCTGTACGATATGCATTGTGGTTCCCACGATCTGCTATGGGCTCTTGTACTACTCAGTGGTGAACCTAGCCTCTCTGCTAGCACAGGCTTCCGGCCTGTATGGTAACAGGCTGTTACTACTAGCACAGGCTTTGGGCCTGTATGTTAATATCCCAGACCAAGTGACATCTGTGATATTACCATACAGGCCTGAAGCCTGCTAGGATTAACATCAGATCCCAGAGAAGTGAGTAACACTGTTTATTATGTTCTCCCACCTCCCCTGAGGTTCCAATTATTATACTCGGGGGTCTGAAAAGACCCCCGAGTATAATAATAGTCGTCTGCTCACAGCCACCCCCCGAGTCCTATAGTAGAAGGGGGGCAGCAGTGAGCAGGCTCAGAGAGGTAGGCAAATAGGCCACTACCTGCCGGGGATACTGGCGCCTATTATAAAACAAAAAAAAGAAAGTTTGTTACTTATCGACCTCGCCGCTGCTCCTACTTCCGCCAGCTGTTCATTGCACCCGGCAATAAGACGTCTGCGTATCAGCCCAGACAGTGTGATGACGCTGCCTACACTGAGACAGAGGTCTAAACCAGCGCAGGAGAGGGCCACTCTGTTCATTTTCAGAGCAGCCTCTCCTGCCTAGTTTAGCCAAAAAAAAGTTAAAAAAAAATCAAATGGCCGCGGCTGCCGACCCCTCCGGAGTGCCACCTCACCTCATTAGAGGTGCGGCTCAAGTGCTACCTCCATGAACGTCTCTAGAATTCTGAAATATAGCTATAACTTTGAGTCAGATATTAGCACAAATAGTTAATGCAAATCTTGAGAAAACTTCTTGTTGAAACTCTAAGGACCAGTTCACACAGCGGAATTTCACGCTGATTTTGCCGTGCATCAGATGGTGACTGATTAGGTGTAATCCAAAACTCAGCTCTCAGCCGCCGATTAGGTTAAGTGGAGTAATCAAGTCACGGACTCTGCAGGGGAATCCGTAGAATGTGGGGCAAGATCAAGCAAGATGTTTAGTTTTTCAGGGTCCTGCTTCGATCTCTGCTTACATTAGATACAATGGATGGCAGAATCAGGGTGGAATTTTGTGCTGATTTTGAAGTGGAATCTGCCAAAAAATTCCCCTGCGTGAATATACCTTAAAATTTTCTTTAGAAACAAAAGCCAACCTTAACAAGCAGTATCCAGTGAAAATCCTAGTAGAACAGGTAGACCTTTATTTCTTCTCCTTACATGCCCTGGAACTAAGACATTAATATTTCATAAACACTTTTAGCAAGTCGAGGGAAATTCAGAACTGTTTCCTAACACACGCCATCCCGGCTAGTTAACCTCTCACATGCTGCAGACCATAATGGTTTCATAGAGGTAGGCAGCTCAATTTATAAGTTTATCATCACCCTCCCAATGTGATCACAAGGTGCTGGTAAGAGACCCGGCAGCTGAGGAACTAATAGTGGCCCCCAGGTCTGCCATGTATTTATGCCATTGGTAGGACATAATAGACCAGATGTCAACATAGCAAACTGCATACTGTGCATTGAAATACTGAAATTGCAATATATTGCAATATATTATCGCTATTATAGAAGCTATCAGAAGTGTTTAGAAGTTTTAAGAAAAATACAAAAAAGTTTCTAAGTGCCTTATTATAACAACAATATTTTACAGTAAAAACTACAAATACTTGTTATCACCGTAACCGAAATGAACCCATACAATAAAATTTAAAGGGATACCTTTCTTAACTAAATACACATAAGAATTGCCTTAAGAGAGGCTATTCTTCTCTTACCCATATTATTTTTATTTTTTTTTCAACTCTTTGTTTATTGAAATTTTTTACAACATTTTACAGAAGATGTTCACATTAGAAGGTGGTTAACATATGGCACAAATCATACAAGTGGTTGACAAGTAGAAACAGCTTTATAACATTTTAAAGCCTCATTACATTGTGTGCAGAATTATTAGGTAAATGAGTATTTTGATCACATCTTTTTTTATACATGTTGTCCTACTCCAAGCTGTATAGGCTTGAAAGCCAACTACTAATTATGTAAATCAGGTGATTTGCATCTCTGTAATGAGGAGGGGTGTGGTCTAATGACATTAATACCCTATATAAGGTGTGCTTAATTATTAGGCAACTTCCTTTGCTTTGGCAAAATGGGTCAGAAGAGAGATTTGACGGACTCTGAAAAGTCAAAAATGGTGAGATGTCTTGCAGAGGGATGCAGCAGTCTTGAAATTGCAAAACTTTTGAAGTTGACCACTGAACAAGCAAGCGTTTCATGGCAAATAGCCAACAGGGTTGTAAGAAGCGTGTTGATAAAAAAAAAAAAAGGTGCAAAATAACTCCCCAGGAATTGAAGAAAATCAAGCGTGAAGCTGCCAAGATGCCATTTGCCACCAGTTTTGGCAGATTTCAGAGCTGCAACGTTACTGCAGTATCAAAAAGCACAAGGTGTGCGATACTCAGGGACATGGCCAAGGTAAGGAAGGCTGAAAAACCACCACCTTTGTACAAGAAACATGAGATATAACGTCAAGACTGGGCCAAGAAATATCTTAAGACTGATTTTTCTAAGGTTTTATGGACTGATGAAATGAGAGTGACTCTTGATGGGCCAGATGGATGGGCCCGAGGCTGGATCAGTAAAGGGCAGAGAGCTCCACTCCGACTCAGACGCCAGCAAGGTGGAGGTGGGGTCCTGGTATGGGCTGGTATTATCAAAGATGAACTTGTGAGTTGAGTATGGATTGAAGCTCAACTCCCAGACATCCACCGTGAAAGTTGGATAGCTCTATAGTACATATGGATGTCAGGGATGGAAAGACCACCTTCTCTTTTAGCCTTTGTGAGGAAAGAGAAGGAAATTCTAGGCGTTGTCTTTTTCCATATGTAATGTGAAAACATTCTGCGAAGTGAGTTAAAGAATTCAGGGGGTACGTGAATTGGTAACATTTGAAGGGTGTAAAGGATCCTGGGTACTATGTATGTCTGTAGTAAGTTTCTCCGACCCAGTCAGGAAATTAGAGGCAAGTTATATTCCACTAACAACTTTTTAATCTGTTTGCTGTCAGAGCTCTGTGTATCCGTTCTATCACTATTGCTCTGACTCTCTCCTGGCCAAGTAAATCAGAAAATAGGCTGTCGGCCATCTTGGGTAACTCATCAGGCAGTATAGTCTCTGGGAGGCGTTTTATCCTTATGTTTTTGCGTCTGGAGCGGTTTTCCTGATCCACCACTAACAACAGTGATTTATCAATCATTTCCCTGTGTCTTTGGAATTGGTCAGTCACAATGTCAGAATGAGACCTTACTGCTGAATATGCATCTTCTAAGGCCTGTACACATTGTCCCACCGATTGTATTTCCACTTTGATTTCTGCAACCGCTTTAGCAAGCACTTTCTGGAGAAATGCCTTGGACATGTGGACTAGGCTGCTGTCTCCTCCTTCAGATTCGGCCGTACACTCATCCTCCAAGTCATCCATGTACTCACGGTCTGGCCTGCATTCCGGCGCCATTTTGTGAGCGCTCTGTGGCGGGGTAAGTGTTTTCTACCTCAAGAAGTGTTGCATGTCCCCCTGTTTGCTCACTTTAGGGGTGCTCGGCATCTCCAGGGAGCGATCCCTGCCTGTTTTCCCCATGATGTCTGGCTATAGGCAGTTGTAGGCACTCTGCGGAGGAGCTCGAGTTTTGAATGTCCTTCGCCATGCCCAGTCAGGCTCCGCCCCACCCTTATTATTCTGATCCGCACCACCGTTCCTGAGAAATTTCTTCTTTCTTCCAAATGCAAATGTGTTTTCTCATAGCACTGGTGGGGTCCCCAGTGTTGCTTGAAAACTCTCCAGCGCCGCCTCTGTCTTATTCTCCAGAGGCCGCCTCTTCTCTTGACTGTACATGTCCGTCGGCCATTTTCCTGTGGCCTGTCCCGTTCGGCTACAGGAAAATGGCTGAAGGACATGCACAGTCGGCGCTTTTGGATGAAGACATGATGAATTTTTTTATTTTTATATGTATTTTACAGAAAGGGGGTGATTTTAATTTAGAATTCCTTTTTTTTATTTTTTCTACTTATTTTTTTTATATTGCATTTATTTGACCCCCCAGAGGTCTGAGCAGTACTGCAACCCATTACATATGGAATAAAAGTTGAATACCTCGCCGGCAAGATTGCACTTTGGCATAAGAAAGGTAACAGTGTTTTTTTTGTGGTCGTAGACTTCTTCCAAGGAGTTAATGAATGACTGGCATACTGGAAAAGAGAGTACGCTCATAGATTTATTACTTTATACTAGAGTTATAGGGTATTCCGCTTAATGGCAGCTGATGGGTACACACCAGGGACAATCTGGCGTGACGGCTCATGTTCAGAACCTTATCTCGCGTCATTATATCTTGCAGAAGTCTGGAACCACTTACTGTGAAATTCACCTGCCACTCAAGCCTTGTTCCTGTGATTCTGAGCAATATATTCTGTATTTCTTCTGTTTATGATAAAACATTTGCCGTACATTTCGCTTGTGTAGTCAGTTTTTTCGTATTGTTTTGTTTGTATAATAATAACCAGTCATAATAATCGGAATATAATAACATTTACTGGAACATCTAAAATACGATGGACCTGACAAACATGAAATATTACATACACAAATAATTCATTTTTATCTTCTTTCTTTTTCGCGAACAGATTAGTCTAGTTGGAATGAGCAGACTAAACAAGACTTCGGGGCACTCTCATTATGCATTCTCTGCCATCATAAATATATTAATGTGGCTCTATCAGAAAGCCGACCGTGCCTTGTGCGGCTTAACACAAACAGTATTCGGTCCATCTGTGCTATGCTGAAGAATTGGTGCCTTAGTCTACAAAATAATTCATGGAGTTTTCCTTTGTGGACAGTCTGTTACAATTATACCTATGGGGAGACTGCCGGTGTTTCCGTAGACATAATTGGCATGCTGCGATTTCCAATTTTGGAAATTGCGGCATATCCGCACCTCGGTTTTTACTGCAAAGTAGGCATGGGATTTGCTAGAATCCCATCAACTTTGCCATTACTGTAAAACGCGTGGGAAAATTGCAGTGTTTCTGTCCAATAGGGCCCCGACCTTAAGGGGTTATGCCATGAATACACCTATCCTCTAGCCATGGAATAAAGGATAAATTGGTGATCGGTGGTGGTCTGACTACAGAGACCCCCACCGATTCTGAGAACTGGGGGCATTTACCCCCATTGTGAATGCAGCCACTGTCAAGGCTAAAACCCTGCTTCATTTCAATGGGAGCATCGCCAAATGGGAGATAGCCAAAATACTGTACAACACTCCACGATCTGCGGCACTCCCAGTGAATGGGAGTGGGGCACGAATGCATCTAGCTGGGGTTCAACTGCCTTCACAGCCTTCATACAGGTTCATACAGTTTCATGGGGAAAATCGACAAATCTTATTTCTAATATCTTTAGGCTAAGGCTCCACGGGCCGGAAACGCAGCGCTAAAGCGTGAACGCATCTCGGTTCTTCCCCCAGCACTCTGAACAGAGAGTTCACACAGTTTTCCTCCACAGATTTTCTGTTACAATTATATCTACGGGGAAGCTACCGGCGTTTCCGTAGATATAATTGACATGCTGCGATTGGGAAATTGTAGCGTGTCCGTGCTGCGATTTTTTTCTGCAAAGTGGGGATGGGATTCGCATGAATTACATCCACTTTGCAAGTACTGTAATACGCCGTGATTTTCCCCGCACGTTTTCACTTGCCTAAGGCTAAGGCCCCACGTTGTACTGCATTTTTTTGAGCTAAAGCCAAGAATGCCTACAAAAGGAATGGAAAATATATAGGAAGTTTTTATACTTCTATCTTCTACTCAATCCACAACTTGCTTTGGCTCAAAAAACCGCAGCAAATTCTGCTGCGTTTCCACAACGTGGGGCCTCAGCCTAAATTGCTAAACTTAGGGGACTTTTTGTGCCTGTGATTTTCTTTGAAGCTGGAGGAGCATCTACAGCTTATTGTGATTGTATTTATCATCATTCTAGAGCTCGCATATCAGTATTCTGGGCTGAAGACATAAAACATTTATCTTCTTTATGATTTATTATGGGTTTCCACGTTTACCGCAAAACACCTTGGCTATCCATGATTTTTTGACGAGTTGTCCAGAAAATTAAAAATAGGTTGACACCCCAGACTGTGTGTATGAAACAGCATTGATCGTTTTCAACATTCATATTCACTAAGGAATTGCAATCTACCAGCAAAAATAGCAAAACAGTTAGGAACCTGCTAAAAAAAAAAAAAAGCTAGAAAGTGTCTTTGGGATGAGCCCCTCGCTCTCTGCAAATGAATTCTCCTAGATTAAGGGTCAGATATGATACTATGTCTTATTGTGTACAAGGACTTATTAGACCAGGGGTAGGGAACCTTGGGCACTCCAGCTGTTGTAAAACTACAACTCCCAGCATGCACACTTGCTCTACTGTTCTTGGAACTCCCATGGAAGTAAATGGAGAATGTTGGAAGTTGCACAAGAGCGTTGAAAGTTAGTCCGCACCCCATTTCTTAAAAGCCACACCTCTTTCTGCAAATCCACACTACAAGCTGTAAAAGTGTCTAAGGCTAAGGCCCCACATGGCATCCCGCAGCAAAAAAGCACTGTGTGAAAAAACGTGGTGGCAACGCATCGCAGTTCTTCCCGCAGCGCTTTAGACAAAGTTCACAGAGGATTCTTCTGTGGACTTTCGGTTTCCAATATACCTATGGGAAAACCGCTGGTGTTTCCGTAGGTATGATTGACATGCTGCGATTTCCAAAACAACGCCACTGCACCAAAACATCTTCCTGCTCTCCTGTACACAAAGCACTAAATTCTTCTCAGTGAATGGGCTTATTCACATGACTGTTATTTTGATGGTCTATTTTTGGCTGTTTCCATGAATCCCTCCATACACTGAAATGTATATGGGATCCATGACAATGGCCACCCTTTGGCTGCAAGAATAAAATGGATGCTTTTCACGGCCATTTTCCACCTTGATAGTCTCGATGTCTTAATCCGAGTGAGTTGTTATTGGGTTTGCGGGCATTAATGGATGAAACGGGACCTTTCCAGCCAGGAATCATTTAGAATAACAATTCTGACTTCACACTTGATTCCCACTGCCAATAGACATCAGACACAATGAGGCACATGAAGGTTGTGGATTAAATCACTTTTGCTAATGTCTCCTATGGGATATTATGTGGAGCTAATGCATTAAAAGAACAGCATCCCTACAAGGCGCCATTGCATTTGTTCATGTCTATATTCCATTGTTGCATATATGCAAATATATATATATATATATATATATATATATATATATATATATATATATATATATATATGCAATATATATGCAATATATATATATTAGAGATGAGCGAACACTAAAATGTTCGAGGTTCGAAATTCGATTCGAACAGCCGCTCAATGTTCGTGTGTTCGAACGGGTTTCGAACCCCATTATAGTCTATGGGGAACAGATACTCGTTAAGGGGGAAACCCAAATCCGTGTCTGGAGGGTCACCAAGTCCACTATGACACCCCAGGGAATGATGCCAACACCTCTGGAATGACACTGGGACAGCAGGGGAAGCATGCCTGGGGGCATCTAACACACCAAAGACCCTCTATTACCCCAACATCACTGCCTAACAACTACACACTTTCCACATTCAAAAAAACCTCTATCAAAGTGGGAAAATACCTGGAAACCTTCTTTACTCCCCAAATGGATGGACACAAACCCCAATTTAAGCTCAACAAACAGTAACAACCACCCCTTTAAATCACGTTCCCCATGACAACCACAAATGGAATAGGCAATGGGAATTCCAAAAGCCCTCACCCTTAACTGTCATTTTGAGTGTGTGTGTGTGTGTGTGTGTGTGTGTGTG
This sequence comes from Leptodactylus fuscus, assembly GCF_031893055.1. Taxonomy (NCBI): domain Eukaryota; kingdom Metazoa; phylum Chordata; class Amphibia; order Anura; family Leptodactylidae; genus Leptodactylus; species Leptodactylus fuscus. The sequence continues at coordinate 44,094,777 of NC_134268.1, read as the reverse complement.
TGTGTGTGTGTGTGTGTGTGTGTGTGATGTGGTAAGACCTTCCAAAATTCACTTTTCTAGCCCTTAACATGAGCCCTTCCAAACAAAGTTACATGACCTTAAGCTGAGCTACCAGCAGAGATTGAGGCCCTTGGCATGAGTAGAGCCTTGCACCAGCAGTGTTTTTGGCACTTAGGGTGAGTTGAGCCTTGTACCAGCGTGTGTCCCTTAACATCAGGCGGGCCCTAAGTTCTGCGCTTTGCACAAAAGTTCCACATTAACTAGGCTGAATGGTACAAAGATTAGTAGGCCCGAGAACCAGGAACAGGTCTTGCAATGGCTGTCGGATAACGCTTAAAGCACATTGTCCACCAGCCAGTCAGCCTCTACCTCCTCTTACCCAACAGTCTTGTCCTCCTTCCACCCAAAATTCCCAATCTTCTCAGAACAATAACCCCAACTGTCCCTGCTCCCCAGAGCTGTTCTCCCTTCCTTTGACTGTACCGCAACCTGCCCCTCCATTTCGCGATTCCACGGACCTAACAGACGAGTATCTGTGTCCAGATGCTCAAACACTAGAGTCTCCTCCATTCCATCTCCGGTCGATTTGGTGGCGGATGACCAGCAACCCACCCTCATCGACGACGATGAGACGCAGTTGCTGTCAGGGCAGCCAGTTGACATGCGCATTGTGCAGGAGGAGGAGGCGAGACAGGAGTTGGAAGAGGAGGTGGTGGACGACGAGGACACCGACCCCACCTGGACAAGGCAGATGTCAAGCTGGGAAAGTAGTGTGGATGTTGAGGCAGGTGCAGCACCAAAAAGGGTAGCTAGAGGCAGAGACATGTCCAGAGGCAGAGGTCAGCTGCTTTGCCGAAGCCAGGCCAGACCCGGAATGTCCGAAGATGTTCCCTTTTGTACCCAGCCCAGAAAAACTCCCCCATCGAGGGCACGTTTCTTGAAGGTGTAGAGTTTTTTCAAGGAATGCGCCGAGGACAGATATAGTGTCGTCTACACAATTTGCCTCTCGAAATCGAGTAGGGGCCCTGAGAAGAGCAACCTGTCCACCACTTCAATGCACCGTCATTTGGAATCCAAGCAATGGAATCAGTGGCAGGCAGCAACGGCAGGACAAACGTCGCCCGCCGTTCATGCCACTGCCTCTGCTCACAGTGCTGGCGATGCACTCCAGAGGACGAGCCAGGACATCACTTCATCTGCCTCCGCCACTTTGTTGACTTCTCCCTCATCCTCCCCTGTTTCTGTCTTATCTCCTTCTCCTGCACCATCAAAGGCACCATCAGGCGCTTCTTTACAACAACCCACCATCTCTCAGACATTGGAGCGCCGGCAGAAATACACTGCTAACCACCCACCTACGCAAGCCTAGAACGCCAACATCGCTAAACTGCTGGCCCAGGAGAGGTTGGCGTTCCGGCTTGTTGAAACTCCCACCTTCCCGGACCTGATGGCAACTGTGGCACCTCACTATGCCGTCCCTAGCCGTCTCAACTTCTCCCGGTGTGGCGTCCCCGCCTTGCACCAGCACGTGTCACTCAACATCAGGTGGGCCCTTAGTTCCGCGCTTTGCTGCAAGGTCCACTTGACCACCGACACTTGGACAAGCGCCTGTGGTCAGGGATGCTGCAGTGCTTATCTTTAATGACAGGCAGGGTGAATGTGGTGGAGTCTGTTCCCCGGGTGCAAACTGGGGTGGCCTATCTCCTCTCCCAGGCCAAAATTCATGGCAGGAGTAGACTGAAACCCTACGACGCTGCAACCTCCACCACAGCTACTAGCGGCAAACGCTAAAACACTGGTGTGGGGAGACGTCAGCAGGCGGTGCTGAAGCTCATCAGCTTGGGGGACAGACAGCACAGTGCCTCCGAGGTCAGGGATGCCATCCTGGCTGAGATGGCATTTTTTTTTCCCTGCTACACCTGGGGCCTGGCATTTTTACGCCTGTGATAATGGCTGGAACCTGGTAGCGGCTCTGGAGCTTGCCAGCCTCCAACACGTTCCATGTTTGGCCCACGTCTAACCTAGTGGTGCAAAGTTTTTTAAAAACATACCCAAATGTACCGAAGCTACTGTTGAAAATGCGGCGCTTGTGCGCCCACTTTTGCAAGTGCACAGGAGTCGCTGCTAGCCTAAAAACACTCTAGCAAGGCCTACATCTGTCCAAACACAGGCTGTTGTCCGTCATTCACACACGCTGAAACCCTACAATACCATATCTTGAGCAGGGTGTGTGAGCTGCACAGACCTTTGATGGAGTTCCATCTACAAAACCCAAGGGTTCCTCAAAGTCAGCAACCAAAGTTTCTGCACCATGAGTTTCCAGGGGTGGCAGAGTTATGGCTAGGGGAAGAGGCATGGATAGGGATGATGTCTAGGGGCAAAAGCAGTGTGGATGTGGAGGCAAGCTAAGCAGGAAAAACTGGGGGTACAAGCTAAGGCATGGACTGGGGTGATGTCTAGGGGCAAAAGCAGTGTGGATGTGGAGGCAAGCTAAGCAGGAAAAACTGGGGGTACAAGCTAAGGCATGGACTGGGGTGATGTCTAGGGGCAAAAGCAGTGTGGATGTGGAGGCAAGCTAAGCAGGAAAAACTGGGGGTACAAGCTAAGGCATGGACTGGGGTGATGTCTAGGGGCAAAAGCAGTGTGGATGTGGAGGCAAGCAAAGCAGGGAAAATGGTGGCTAGAGGCAAAGGGATGTCCATAGGCAGCAAGGGCAAAGATGCAAAACTCTCCCGTTTCAAGAATTTTCCTGACTTGTTTCCCCACAAAACATTCCTGGGAGGAGGGCTGAAACACCACCCTCCTCCTCCTCCGCTGTTAGATTTACCCCAGCTACGAGCTGAAAACGCTGCAACACTGGTGTGGGGAGACGTCAGCAGGCTGGGCTGAAGCTCATCAGCTTGGGAGACGGACAGCACACTGCCTCTGAGGTCAGGGATGCCATCCTGGATGAGATGGCAATTTGTTTATCCCCGCTGCCCCTGGGGCCAGGTTTTTTAGCTTGTTGGAGGGCTCTGGAGCTTGCCAGCCTCCAACACGTTCCATGCCTGGCCCACATGTTCAATGTAGTGGTGCAATGATTTTTAAAAACATACCCCAAATAAGCTGAGCTAAGGGTGAAAGTGCGGCACTTGGACACCCACTTTCCCAAGTCTACAGTACCTGGAGCTAGCCGCAATACACTCCAGCAAGGCCTACATCTGCCTGAAGCACCTACTGTTGTGCGAGGTCACCACACGCTCTAACCCTAGATACCGTATGTTCAGCAGGGTGTGTGAGCAGCAGAGACCTTTGATGGAGTACCAGCTACAAAACCCAAGGGTTCCTCAGAGTCAGCTCCCTCACTTTCTGCACCATGAGTTTCCATGGGTGGCAGACTTATGGCTAGAGGCACAGGCATGGATAGGGGTGATGTGTAGGGGCAAAAGCAGTGTGGATGTGGAGGCAAGCTAAGCAGCAAAAACTGGGGGTACAAGCAGCCGGTGACATCATCACTGACAAGCACAGCTGTCTGTCAGCTGACAGGCTGACTTTCACCAAAATGAACAGACAATGGATAGACTCATCATATACATGTCAGTTACATGACAAATTTAGTGCAATTTGCAAGTCCAAGATGGTTTGGAGATCTGCGGAGAGGAATCTCACCACCTCTTGCGGGTGCCATCATTTGGAAGGCAAGCCCTGGGCTCAGTGGGTGAGAGCAAGCGCAGGATAATCGTCGTTTGGCCTGGCGGCCACTGCCTCTTCCACTGTTGACAGGGCTGGCGCTGCAGTCCAGACCAGGAGCCAGGACACCTCCACATCTGCCTCTGACACTTTGGGGAGTTCACCCTTATCCTCACCTTTTCCTGCCATTTCTCCTTTTGCCCGCGCCATCATGCGCCTCTTCCCAGCAACTCCCCATCTCCCAAGCCTTTCATTTCATGCTAAAGTACAGCGCAACCCACCCACATGCCCAAGGCTTCAACGGCCTCATCTCAAGAAATCTGGCCCAGGAGATGTTGGAATCCCGGCTGGGGGACACTCTGCCCTTTTTGGGCAGAGTGTCTACTGCGCCACCGCACTGTGCCGTCCACACCAGCACTTTCCCCCAAACATGAGGCGGTCCCTAAATTCAGCGCTTAGCCCTAAAGTTCCATGTGACCAGTTACGAATGGACAAGTGCATGCGGACAGGGACGCTACCTTTCAATTTGGGCACAGTGGTTGAATGTAGTTGAGGCGTGGACCGGGTCGCAAAATGTGGTGGCCTGACTTGTCTCCCCACACAACATTCCTGGGAGGAGGGCTGAAACACCACCCTCCTCCGCTGTTAAATTGACCCCAGCTACGAGCTGGAAACGCTGCAACACTGGTGTGGGGAGACGTCAGCGGGCCGTGCTGAAGCTCATCAGCTTGGGGGCCAGACAGCACACTGCCTACAAAGTGAGTCATGCCATCCTCGATGAGACGGCAATGTGGTTTTTGCCACTGCACCTGGGCCCAGGCATGTTGTCATGTGTGATAATGGCCATAACCTGGGATTGGCTCTGTAGCTTGGCAGCCTGCAACATATTCCATGCCTGGGCCACGTTTTTAACTCATTGCTGCTAATCTTTTGAAAAAGGTACCCCAATGTTCCTGAGCTACTGGTGAAAGTGTGGCGCTTGTGCGGATAGTTTTTAAAGTGTATAGTTGCCGCTGCTAGCCTCTATGCACTCCTACAACGCCTGTACCTGCTGGAACAACGGCTGTTGTGCGACGTCTCCACACTGCTGGCACTAAACATATCATGTGTTGAGCAGAGTGTGTGAGCAGCACAGACCTTTGATGTAGTTCCAACTCCAAAACCCTCGGGTTCGTCAAAGTCAACTCCCTCAGTTGCTCAACCATGAGTGGCCATGGGTGGCAGACTTATGTGAAATCCCATCCCATCCATTGCACTGGACACGAAACATTAGCATGCGCTCAGCACAACTTCGGATATGGCAGATGCGTTAAGCAGGGTGCAGGGTACAACACAGACCAGGCCCGAGCACCAGGAACAGGTGTTAGAAATACTGCAGCATCTGCCATTTCCTTCCAATTTTGGGGTTTTGGACCCGCCACCGACTTGTCTGGACCTAAGTGGGGATCATGAGACACAGTTGCCATCAAGGCAAGCTGTGGTCATGTGCGGTTTGCAGTAAGGGGGCAGTGCGCAATTGGAAGAGGAGTTGGTGGATGACGAGGCCACCGACCCCACATGGACAGGGGTGATGTCTAGGGGCTAAAGCAGTGTAGATGTAGAGGGAAGCTAAATCAACAAAAAACCTGGGTAGAAGCAAAGGCATAAACTGGGGTGATGTTTAGGGGTGAAAGCAGAGTAGATGTGGAGGGAAGCTAAGCAGCAAAAACAGTGGGTAGAAGCAAAGGCATGCAAAACTCTACCCTGTTGGAAGACTTATTCCTAGGTCTGGAACACGTTAATGGCCCCCCTGGACAAATTACTGCCACTCAGGGGCCTAGTGTCACCAGGAGGGACAAGTATAGGCGCATGTTGTGGGAATACCTGGCCGACACCAGCTCTGTCCTCTCCGATCCCTCTGTGCTCTACAGCCTAAACTTATTTTCTCATCTTTTTTTCTGAACTGCACATCTCTTGCCTGCTTCCTTTGGGATCTTAGAAATGGTGGTCCACTTCCACAGATGGTAACTTCAATAGACAGTGTAACGGGAGTAGCTGAGGGATCGCTGTCTTAACCACTTTTTGGCACAAAATTAACTTCCAAAGCCAAATATGGTGCAAGTATATGATGCAAGGACACCTACACACCTATCTCTGACACATTGGGGAGTTCACCCTCATGCGCCCTTTTGGCCTGCACCATCATGCGCCTCTTCCCAGCCACTCCACATTTCCCAAGCTTTTCATTGCAGGCAGAAGTACAATACAACCCACCCCCATGCCCAAGCCTGTAACAGCCTCATCGATAAACTGCTGGCCCTGGAGATGTTGGTGTTTGTTTATGCTTCTGGAGACCCAGGCCTTCCGTCAGCAGATGGCAGCTGGGGCACCTCCCTATGCTGGGCCTAGCCGTTACTACTTCTCTTGGTGTGCTGTCTCTGCCTTGCGCCTGCATGTGTCCCATAACATCAGTCGGGCCCAGAGCTCTGCGCTTTGCTGCAAGGTCCACTTGACCACCGACACATGGACAAGCGCCTGTGGTCAGGGATGCTGCAGTGCTTATCTTTAATGACAGGCAGGGTGAATGTGGTGGAGTCTGTTCCCCGGGTGCAAACTGGGGTGGCCTATCTCCTCTCCCAGGCCAAAATTCATGGCAGGAGTAGACTGAAACCCTACGAAGCTGCAACCTCCACCCCAGCTACTAGCGGAAAACACTGTAACACTGGCATGGGGAGATGTCAGTAGGCCGTGCTGAAACTGATCAGCTTGGGGGACAGACAGCACAGTGCCTCCGAGGTCAGGGATGCCATCCTGGCTGAGATGGCATTTTTTTTTCCCTGCTACACCTGGGGCCTGGCATTTTTGCGCCTGTGATAATGGCTGGAACCTGGTAGCAGATCTGGAGCTTGCCAGACTCAAACACGGTCCACGCATGGCCCACGTTTTCCAACTTGTTGGTGCCATGTTTCTTTGAAACCTACACCATTGTGCCTGATATACAGGTCAAAGTGGGGCCATTTTCGTAAGTGAGAACTAGCCTCTGCTAGGCAGAAAACATTCAGAGCACACTCCTCTCATCTTCGCACCGTTGGCTGGCGGAGGAAGACGAGGGGGTTGGAGTGGCATCTGATGTCCCTATCCCACACGAGGCTAGAGGGTGCACTTCAGTGCATCCCATTGCTTCACCACAAATGGTGTGAAGGGGAGTGGAAAATGGAGGAAATGGAGAGTGACCCTTACAGTTGGGGCCAGCAAAGGCATGCCAAGTAACACACTGGCACACATGGCTGACTTCATCTTGGGTTGCTTTTCAACACATATTTCACATCATGAAGAACAAATAATACTGGATTTTTTCAAGCCTCGAACCCCGGTCTAGGTCTAATGTCTGTTCCTTTCTTATATTAGGGGAGAGGGAAAAAAAATTACTTCAGTGATACGTTTAGCGTACATAGACTGACTATTAATGTGTATCCCACTTAGTGTTGTTAGGGTTACACACCGTCACAACCTGGCTAAAGCTTCTATAGCTGTTAATAAAGTCAACATAACTTTACGGTATCCAAAAAGACAGCTGGTACCGACAGAGAGCAAGACAAATGTCACCCAAAGCTGTGAGCTCTGAACACCCACAGTGACTTTGGCGTCATCATCATTATAAGGGAGCGGGTGGTAATAAATAACTTGGCAGTGCCTAAAACCCAAAAAGCTTATACAACTATATTTACATTAAGATACACAAATGAAACTTTTCAGTAGCATGTCATGAGACAAGCTGATAAGCTCTTCCTTTGTGCAGTGCTATTTGAAAGTTAAACGCTGCCTTTATTTTAATTCTGGAGAAGGTGCAGACATTAGATTTAGAACATGTTGTCTTCATTGTCCAAATCCTCTATATAGGTAACGCGTTTTTCGGGCCGAGCTGTCTGGGAACGAGCTGGTGCAGCACTGACAACCTGGGTGAATATGGCAAGAGCCTGAGATGTAGGGTGAATAAATCCCCAAATTATTTGTGGAATTCCCAGTGAGACAATGGCACTGTATACCAGTATTAAAAATTGTGGGTGCACATAACCCCCATATATTCTTTGAATTCCCAGTCAGACAATGGCACTGTATAGCAGTATTAAAAATTGTGGGTGCACGTAACCCCCATATATTCTTTGAATTCCCAGTCAGACAATGGCACTGTATACCAGTATTAAAAATTGTGGGTGCACATAACCCCCATATATTCTTTGAATTCCCAGTGAGACAATGGAACTGTATAGCAGTAGCAAAAATTGTGGGTGCACGTAACCCCCATATATTCTTTGAATTCCCAGTGAGACAAAGGAACTGTATAGCAGTATTAAAAATTGTGGGTGCACATAACCCCCATATATTTTTTGAATTCCCAGTCAGACAATGGCACTATATACCAGTAGTAAAAATTGTGGGTGCACATAACCCCAATATATTCTTTGAATTCCCAGTCAGACAATGGCACTGTATACCAGTATTAAAAATTGTGGGTGCACATAACCCCCATATATTCTTTGAATTCCCAGTGAGACAATGGAACTGTATAGCAGTAGCAAAAATTGTGGGTGCACGTCACCCCAATATATTCTTTGAATTCCCAGTCAGACAATGGCACTGTATACCAGTAGTAAAAATTGTGGGTGCACATAACCCCCATATATTCTTTGAATTCCCAGTCAGACAATGGCACTATATACCAGTAGTAAAAATTGTGGGTGCACATAACCCCCATATATTCTTTGAATTCCCAGTCAGACAATGGCACTGTATACCAGTATTAAAAATTGTGGGTGCACATAACCCCCATATATTCTTTGAATTCCCAGTCAGACAATGGCACTATATACCAGTAGTAAAAATTGTGGGTGCACATAACCCCCATATATTCTTTGAATTCCCAGTCAGACAATGGCACTGTATACCAGTATTAAAAATTGTGGGTGCACATAACCCCCATATATTCTTTGAATTCCCAGTGAGACAAAGGAACTGTATAGCAGTATTAAAAATTGTGGGTGCACATAACCCCCATATATTCTTTGAATTCCCAGTCAGACAATGGCACTGTATACCAGTATTAAAAATTGTGGGTGCACATAACCCCCATATATTCTTTGAATTCCCAGTCAGACAATGGCACTGTATAGCAGTATTAAAAATTGTGGGTGCACATAACCCCCATATATTCTTTGAATTCCCAGTCAGACAATGGCACTATATACCAGTAGTAAAAATTGTGGGTGCACATAACCCCAATATATTCTTTGAATTCCCAGTCAGACAATGGCACTGTATACCAGTATTAAAAATTGTGGGTGCACATAACCCCCATATATTCTTTGAATTCCCAGTCAGACAATGGCACTGTATACCAGTATTAAAAATTGTGGGTGCACATAACCCCCATATATTCTTTGAATTCCCAGTGAGACAAAGGAACTGTATAGCAGTATTAAAAATTGTGGGTGCACGTAACCCCCATATATTCTTTGAATTCCCAGTCAGACAATGGCACTGTATACCAGTATTAAAAATTGTGGGTGCACATAACCCCCATATATTCTTTGAATTCCCAGTGAGACAAAGGAACTGTATAGCAGTATTAAAAATTGTGGGTGCACGTAACCCCCATATATTCTTTGAATTCCCAGTCAGACAATGGCACTGTATAGCAGTATTAAAAATTGTGGGTGCACGTAACCCCCATATATTCTTTGAATTCCCAGTCAGACAATGGCACTGTATACCAGTAGTAAAAATTGTGGGTGCACATAACCCCCATATATTCTTTGAATTCCCAGTCAGACAATGGCACTGTATACCAGTATTAAAAATTGTGGGTGCACATAACCCCCATATATTCTTTGAATTCCCAGTGAGACAAAGGAACTGTATAGCAGTATTAAAAATTGTGGGTGCACGTAACCCCCATATATTCTTTGAATTCCCAGTGAGACAATGGCACTGTATAGCAGTATTAAAAATTGTGGGTGCACGTAACCCCCATATATTCTTTGAATTCCCAGTCAGACAATGGCACTGTATACCAGTAGTAAAAATTGTGGGTGCACATAACCCCCATATATTCTTTGAATTCCCAGTCAGACAATGGCACTGTATACCAGTATTAAAAATTGTGGGTGCACATAACCCCCATATATTCTTTGAATTCCCAGTCAGACAATGGCACTATATACCAGTAGTAAAAATTGTGGGTGCACATAACCCCAATATATTCTTTGAATTCCCAGTCAGACAATGGCACTGTATACCAGTATTAAAAATTGTGGGTGCACATAACCCCCATATATTCTTTGAATTCCCAGTCAGACAATGGCACTGTATACCAGTATTAAAAATTGTGGGTGCACATAACCCCCATATATTCTTTGAATTCCCAGTGAGACAAAGGAACTGTATAGCAGTATTAAAAATTGTGGGTGCACATAACCCCCATATATTCTTTGAATTCCCAGTCAGACAATGGCACTATATACCAGTAGTAAAAATTGTGGGTGCACATAACCCCAATATATTCTTTGAATTCCCAGTCAGACAATGGCACTGTATACCAGTATTAAAAATTGTGGGTGCACATAACCCCCATATATTCTTTGAATTCCCAGTCAGACAATGGCACTGTATACCAGTATTAAAAATTGTGGGTGCACATAACCCCCATATATTCTTTGAATTCCCAGTGAGACAAAGGAACTGTATAGCAGTATTAAAAATTGTGGGTGCACATAACCCCCATATATTCTTTGAATTCCCAGTCAGACAATGGCACTGTATACCAGTAGTAAAAATTGTGGGTGCACATAACCCCCATATATTCTTTGAATTCCCAGTCAGACAATGGCACTGTATACCAGTATTAAAAATTGTGGGTGCACATAACCCCCATATATTCTTTGAATTCCCAGTCAGACAATGGCACTATATACCAGTAGTAAAAATTGTGGGTGCACATAACCCCAATATATTCTTTGAATTCCCAGTCAGACAATGGCACTGTATACCAGTATTAAAAATTGTGGGTGCACATAACCCCCATATATTCTTTGAATTCCCAGTCAGACAATGGCACTGTATACCAGTATTAAAAATTGTGGGTGCACATAACCCCCATATATTCTTTGAATTCCCAGTGAGACAAAGGAACTGTATAGCAGTATTAAAAATTGTGGGTGCACATAACCCCCATATATTCTTTGAATTCCCAGTCAGACAATGGCACTATATACCAGTAGTAAAAATTGTGGGTGCACATAACCCCAATATATTCTTTGAATTCCCAGTCAGACAATGGCACTGTATACCAGTATTAAAAATTGTGGGTGCACATAACCCCCATATATTCTTTGAATTCCCAGTCAGACAATGGCACTGTATACCAGTATTAAAAATTGTGGGTGCACATAACCCCCATATATTCTTTGAATTCCCAGTGAGACAATGGAACTGTATAGCAGTAGCAAAAATTGTGGGTGCACGTCACCCCAATATATTCTTTGAATTCCCAGTCAGACAATGGCACTGTATACCAGTAGTAAAAATTGTGGGTGCACATAACCCCCATATATTCTTTGAATTCCCAGTCAGACAATGGCACTGTATACCAGTATTAAAAATTGTGGGTGCACATAACCCCCATATATTCTTTGAATTCCCAGTCAGACAATGGCACTGTATACCAGTATTAAAAATTGTGGGTGCACATAACCCCCATATATTCTTTGAATTCCCAGTCAGACAATGGCACTATATACCAGTAGTAAAAATTGTGGGTGCACATAACCCCAATATATTCTTTGAATTCCCAGTCAGACAATGGCACTGTATACCAGTATTAAAAATTGTGGGTGCACATAACCCCCATATATTCTTTGAATTCCCAGTCAGACAATGGCACTGTATACCAGTATTAAAAATTGTGGGTGCACATAACCCCCATATATTCTTTGAATTCCCAGTGAGACAAAGGAACTGTATAGCAGTATTAAAAATTGTGGGTGCACATAACCCCCATATATTCTTTGAATTCCCAGTCAGACAATGGCACTATATACCAGTAGTAAAAATTGTGGGTGCACATAACCCCAATATATTCTTTGAATTCCCAGTCAGACAATGGCACTGTATACCAGTATTAAAAATTGTGGGTGCACATAACCCCCATATATTCTTTGAATTCCCAGTCAGACAATGGCACTGTATACCAGTATTAAAAATTGTGGGTGCACATAACCCCCATATATTCTTTGAATTCCCAGTGAGACAATGGAACTGTATAGCAGTAGCAAAAATTGTGGGTGCACGTCACCCCAATATATTCTTTGAATTCCCAGTCAGACAATGGCACTGTATACCAGTAGTAAAAATTGTGGGTGCACATAACCCCCATATATTCTTTGAATTCCCAGTCAGACAATGGCACTGTATACCAGTATTAAAAATTGTGGGTGCACATAACCCCCATATATTCTTTGAATTCCCAGTCAGACAATGGCACTGTATACCAGTATTAAAAATTGTGGGTGCACATAACCCCCATATATTCTTTGAATTCCCAGTCAGACAATGGCACTATATACCAGTAGTAAAAATTGTGGGTGCACATAACCCCAATATATTCTTTGAATTCCCAGTCAGACAATGGCACTGTATACCAGTATTAAAAATTGTGGGTGCACATAACCCCCATATATTCTTTGAATTCCCAGTCAGACAATGGCACTGTATACCAGTATTAAAAATTGTGGGTGCACATAACCCCCATATATTCTTTGAATTCCCAGTGAGACAAAGGAACTGTATAGCAGTATTAAAAATTGTGGGTGCACGTAACCCCCATATATTCTTTGAATTCCCAGTCAGACAATGGCACTGTATACCAGTATTAAAAATTGTGGGTGCACATAACCCCCATATATTCTTTGAATTCCCAGTGAGACAAAGGAACTGTATAGCAGTATTAAAAATTGTGGGTGCACGTAACCCCCATATATTCTTTGAATTCCCAGTCAGACAATGGCACTGTATAGCAGTATTAAAAATTGTGGGTGCACGTAACCCCCATATATTCTTTGAATTCCCAGTCAGACAATGGCACTGTATACCAGTATTAAAAATTGTGGGTGCACATAACCCCCATATATTCTTTGAATTCCCAGTGAGACAATGGCACTGTATAGCAGTAGCAAAAATTGTGGGTGCACGTCACCCCAATATATTCTTTGAATTCCCAGTCAGACAATGGCACTATATACCAGTAGCAAAAATTGTGGGTGTATATAGCCCCAATTCTATTGCTAGGGGACTTGCAGGGTATTTCTGAGGTGAATGTGGGGGGGCACACCATTGGAACGGGGATTTGGGGTGTATATATGGGGTATACGGGAATACACTGTCAGTGTGTTCCATTCAGGATCCTGGGAAAGCTGGGTTGCGGCGATTGAGCCCGTCAGTGCCACGTTACACTGACAAGCTTCTCCCTGGAATTGAAGTTATATGTAAGCCCAATATATTCTTTGAATTCCCAGTGAGACAATGGCACTATATGGCAGTAGCAAAAATAGTGGGTGTATATAGCCCCAATCCTATTGCTAGGGGACTTGCAGGGTATTTCTGGGGTGAAGGTGGGGGGGCACACCGTTGGAACGGGTATCGGGGGTATATATCGGGTATACGGGAATACACTGACAGTGTATTCCATTCAGGATCCTGGGAAAGCTGGGTTGCGGCGATTGAGCCCGTCAGTGCCACGTTACACTGACAAGCTTCTCCCTGGAATTTAGCTCTTATAAGAGCTGTTGGTTGTCTTCTCCTTCCTATCCTAGCCTGTCCCTGCCTACCCAGAATCTAACCCCTAGCTAACTGGACGGAAACCTCCGTCCTCGGTGAATTGCAAGCTCAGAATGACGCGAACCTGGGCGGCGCTGTTCTTTTAAATTAGAGGTCACATGTTTTCGGCAGCCAATGGGTTTTGCCTACTTTTTTCAACGTCACCGGTGTCGTAGTTCCTGTCCCACCTACCCTGTGCTGTTATTGGAGCAAAAAAGGCGCCAGGGAAGGTGGGAGGGGAATCGAGTAATGGCGCACTTTACCACGCGGTGTTCGATTCGATTCGAACATGCCGAACAGCCTAATATCCGATCGAACATGAGTTCGATAGAACACTGTTCGCTCATCTCTAATATATATATATATATATATATATATATATATATATATATATATATATATATATATACAGAATATTTGCATGGCACATATACAACTCCCAATTTTTTATTAATGTGAAAATCTTCATCTTTCAGCCTGTAAGAGAAGTCTCCTCTGTGTGTCAGACCACTAATCTATCTGAAAGCTACTTGTCAGCATTAGTAACAAGACATCATTACATCAATATTGTCTCAATTTATTCTGATATGTTTGAGAGAATATTCATGAGAAAACCTATCCATCTTGACAGCAATCCTCCAAGTGATATTGCTATAGTGCCTTAGAAACATAAGCCATTAAGACCTGGGGTGTTTCTCCAGGGATCAGAAAGTCTCCAATTAGAAATCTACTCTTTGCCAAAGAAGTCCTTCCTGCTTCCTGCAAAATACTGGATTACAAAGTCAGCGTCATGTATATAACAAATATATGCATGCTATCCTGCCCTGTACAGAGAAGAGAAGAAAATATCTCCAATCTAGGGATTACTGATATCCCCTCCACAGAACCAGCACACATGCTCAGATATCCAGAAGAAAGAGCCCCGATACTCTTAGGCAGAAAGGACCATTGATATCATTCTGATGATTCTTAAAATGATGAAATCGCCTGTGAATACTGCAGAGAAAATTCATTCAGAAGGGATAGACGTCACTCTCCATCAATATTTTTGGATGTATCTCAGTGCACAAGACAGCCAGCAGGGCAGAAAGATTTGCCATACACAAGTCACCCAAGGAGATCAGCCCCATTGTGGTGAAGGGCCTGCGACCGCTGCCACCTTTCTAGCCAGGGTGTAACAATAAGGGATGCAGAGGTAGCAATAGCTACCGAGCCTTGGAGCTTCAAGTGGCCCAATGTAAAAGTCGTTTCTCTTTAACTTAAGAAGACAAAAGTATTATAGATAGAACATGATAAGGAGCCGAGTTCATATTATACATTTATAAGTTATGACTCTGTTACACTACTGCCTTATGCCACTTGTTGAACGTTTTACTACAATCATGTGTGTGCCACCAGCCATGATTGAAAGGCATAGGCGCCGGCTTGTGCACTGTCCATTCATTGGGGCCATAGAGGGTGGTCACAAAACTAGGCAAGAATAGGACCTGTCCTGAATTTTTCGGTAGGAGCTCTTAGCCCGCACATGGATCTGTGGAATACATAGTCATGTGAATGGGCCCATAGAAATGGATGGGTCAGTGTGCTAGATAGATGCGTCAGTACACTAAATTAGCACATGGTCGTGTACATGGGGCCTTATGTTGTGTTACAAAGAAGCATGCAGCACTTACTACTGCAATAATTTAAAAAAATCAAAAAATCAACCTGACATATGACCAAAGTTTACCCTGATCACTTATTGTATGTCTGCCTACCAGAAGTGTATAGATACGATACAGTACATGCCAGTACGTTTTATAGACATATACTATCTTTGGTAAACAAACATGGTATGAAAGTAACCTTTATGTGTAACTCTAAAATTCTATGGAACATGGTGCAGGAACAATGGGAAGAAGAGTTTTCCTGACTACAAAGCACAGTTCTCATGCATGTCCCATCTCCTCCTCCACAATCAATGACATCATCAGAATTGTGACATCATCACATTTTAATTCATCTAAGCAAGTGATTATTGTGCTAGACAGATCTAATTTTAGAGGTGCTGCTCTCTGACATACTGTGGATTATAGAAAGAAAAAATATAATTTATCCTAGAGATCACTGTCAAGGGAACCTGTCAACGTAAGGCGCGCATATGTTCTATTTGAAAGCTTGATTTGCATGTATAGGGAATGATGTGTCCGTCACAGAGACAGGAAAGGTGAAGGCAAAGGAGAGCCCTCTACAGACATACCATTAGAAGATTGCTGTATTGTACTTGGTGCATGCCAGACTTTAAGAAGGAATCACAAAACATGGTTCAGTTTTTTCATAAAGAAGAAAGAACAGCAGAACATGGAAGAGAAAATTTTGGGGATCCTTTTTTACCATTTCTATTCAGACTATTTTGATTTGGTTGCCATTTCAACTTCTGCTGGTCTTGCCAACCAGGCCTAGGTATTTTGGAGCCCAAGTAGATAAAGCAAATGGTGACCCCTTCCAGCGTGCACAGTGCAGCACAACATACCACCCACGCACAGCCGCTTAATCTCGATTTTGGCCAACCACTTTAGCTCCAACTTCACATTTTTGGAGTGTTTGAGAAGGAACTTCAAAACAGAATAGCAAAAGCCACTACATTTGGCTTAGCCGAATCACAGTGCTAACTCCAGCTCGACATAGTTGGACTGTTTGTAAAAGGAACCTCGCAAAGAATGGCCTATGGCTCTACCTATGGCTTGGCTCAGTGACAGTAATAGCCAAGACTCAACGTAGTTGGTCTGTTTATGGAAGAACTTCACAAAGAATGGCAAATGCCTGTGCTTGCGGCTTGGCCAAATCGCAGTACTATCTCCAACATGACATAGTTGGACTGTTTTTGAAGGATGGCCAGAGCCCCTGGCTGACCTAACTCATTGAAGCTTATCTTTTTGTAAAGGACTCTCACAAGGAATAACTCTGACATGACATAGTTGATCTGTTTGTGAAGAACCCTCAGAAAAAAAATGACAAATGTCTCTGGTTGTGTTTTGGTTGAATCAGGTTATTAATTCCAAACTTGACATAGCTGGACCATTTGTGAAGGAATCTCACAAAGATGGCAAGAGCCTTTTTTTCGTGATTCGGATAAGTTACAGGGCTAGCTCTTACTTGATATGGTTGGACTGTTTATGATGGAATTCATAAAGAATGGAAAATGCCTCTAGATGTAGCTGGACATATTTCTGAGGCTAAGTTCACATCATGTTTACTGGAGTCTTCATTGGAGACTCAACTGTAGAAACCGCCAAAATTGAAGAAGGGAAAATTGCTGCACAGAGGACTTTTCTTTCTGTTAGTTTCAGTTTTGAGACGACAGATACCAAATGGACACCAATGGAGTCTGCCGATGTCCATGTGCAACTGGTAAAACAGTGGTCTAGCTCTTCGGCGTTTGGGTCGCCTGGTGATCCCAAATGATGGAGAGACCAGCGTAGATGTGAACGTATCCTAACTCTGACATAACATGAAACCTCACAAACATTGCAAATACCTGTGATGGTTGCTCATCTTAGTCATAGCACTAACTTTCACTTGATATAGTTGATCTGGGTGTGAAAGAACCTCAAAAAGAGAAGCCGAACCCTCTGTGCCATTAGTTCAGCTGAATCATGGTGCTAACTGTTCCTACTCTGACATACAGTAGTCAATCTGATTTTGAAGGTTCCTCACAGAATAACAAATGCCTGTACTTTTGGTTCATGTGTGTCACTGTGCTAACCTAGGTTCAACCTCACAATGAATGGCATCTGCTTGTGGCATAGCCAAGTCACAGGTCCTACTCCATCTTGACATATTTGATCTGTGATGGAATCTCACTATGAATGGCAAATGTCTCTGCCTGATGCTGATCTGAGTGACAGTCATGGACTCTGTTTTGACATACAGCAGATGGTTTGTTTGTAAAGGTTCCTTTGTCTATGTCAATATCTAACACAATAAATCTAAAAGGTGATCAAAAATAACTAATACTTAATTTTTAATAATCAGGCTGATGAAGCATGTTTGATAACATTATGTTGCTAATAAAAGATATCCCAATATTAAAACAAAAGAGGTATAACTAAGCAACGAAACCACACCTAATGGCACGGCGGGCTAATAATGAAAAAATAATGTGACCCCTGAGCCCATGATGCCTCAAAAGCTGGCGGGTGTTACGGTTCTGTCTATATATATATATATATATATATATATATATATATATATATATATATATATATATAGGGAGAGAGAGAGAGAGAGATTATAAATAGAGGTCCACAAGCCATAGAAGGACGGCCATCTGCCTAAGCAGAGCAGCAGTATGTCTGTGCGGCTCTAGTGTGAACAGGGAGCAACACACGTTCACCAGTTAACTTCACTGGGTGAATGTGTCTGCGCAGCTCCCAGTGTGAACAGATTGCAAGGAGGCTTACACCAGTTGACTTCACTGGGCAAGTGTATTTGTGCAGCTTTAATGTGAACTGGCTGCAATGAGGCTTACACCAGTTGGCTTCACTGGGCAAGTGTGTTTAGGCAGCTTCCAATGTGAACTGGCTGCAACAATGGTTCTCCAGTAACTTACTGGGGAACTGCACCTGAGTATAGGCTGCAGCAAAGGCTGCCAAGGGTTAAATGTCACCCCTGGTCAGCAACACAAAGGGCTCCACAAACAGCTTTAGAGCTACAATCCTACTGGACAGTTCAATCAGGCTAATAGTTCCCTACTGGCAGTACCCAGGAATCCTATCTAGAATCCCTGAACTGACAACCTGCCTTTCACAGGAACCTAGCCCTGATCTCCTGTCTCAAAGTTAATAGTCAAAGTGTGAGCACCCGGCGGGCGTCAGCTCACACCATATAAAGGCAAGTCCCCGCCCACAAGGCAGTGGCCATAACCTCACTAGGCATACCCAGTATGGGCCGAATGGGACTTAGCCTCTGAGCGTCTCCAAAAAGTCTGAGCATGCTCAGTAGGGGGAGATTGAGACTTAACCTCAGAGCGTCTCCAAAAAGTCCGAGCATGCTCAGTAGGCCAAACACTGGACTTAGACTCCACAAACCTCACTGCCCGACGCCGAGGGCGAGAGCTGGATCGACCTGCAGGTGGCGCTATGCGCCGGAAGGAAAACCTGTGGGTCCCATCCTAACAGCGGGTCTCACCAGGAGAGAGACACACGCCACGATATGGCCCAAAGAGGTTATTAATGAAAGGTAAGAATTTTTTTTTACACCTTCCCTGGGCCTTCATCTATTATACTCTTTTTATGTTGACATAACTGTTTGCTTTAGAGAACTAGAAATTGGATAGATAAAGTGTGGTTCAACCGAAATGATCAGAAAAGTCCCTCTCCAGCCTATGCTTGACAACCTCTACCTATATCATTCTGCTCAGTCCCTGGTCAAGTGCCTGAGCATTGTAGGTTCCTAGCATCCTATCTTCTGCTACTGATTCTGACTGTATAGACATGGTCTTGTTTCTGACTTTGTCACTGATCCACAGCTTGTTCTGCTGTTTTCTTGTATGACCTGTGAACCTAAACTGCCCAACCTGACCTTCTGCCTGTATATGACTTTACATGCTGATGACCAGCCACTGACCCTTGGCCTATCCCTAATCATTTCTTGCCTGACCCACTGCTACTTCCAAGCATCATCTCTTTTGTCCTAGGCTATTCTAGAAGGGAGAGAGAAACATGGTGGTCTCCTAGCAGTGAATTCCAGTCCTCAAATGGGGTTAATGGGTGAGAGACTACTAAGGCCCCATTCCCACGGAGTAATGCACCGCTCGTGTGTCAGAGCGAGGCGCTTCAAAACAGATCCCATTGACTTCAATAGGTGCCGGTTTACGCGTACTACACATTGAAATCAATGGGTTATAAAGCCTCCCATTGAGTTCAAAGAGTAGCGCGCGTAAGCCGGCACCCATTGAAGTCAATGGGATCTGTTTTGAAGCGC
The DNA here is from genome assembly GCF_031893055.1 of Leptodactylus fuscus. NCBI lineage: Eukaryota > Metazoa > Chordata > Amphibia > Anura > Leptodactylidae > Leptodactylus > Leptodactylus fuscus. Next base: position 44,075,295 of record NC_134268.1, on the reverse strand, counting down.
CTCACTCTGACATGTGTTTACGTGTCTAAATGAGCTTCGCGTTACTCCGTGGGAACGGGGCCTACGGGAACCCCTTGGGTGTGGCCCAAACTCAAATCAGTTAGGTGGCCAGCTTGACCTGCTTCCCATAACACCTAGCAAGGCATTTTGATATTACTTAAATTGCAATATTTTATTTCTTACCTTAAAGGCTGAACATTTTTGCGAAATTGACCCACACATAGAAGATTACAGGTATATAGATGTGATACAGAACTCTATATCACACACGTACCATAACCATTTTCTAGGCTGACCATTGACCTGGTTACCTCGTCTGATTCCAGACACCCCATTGATCAGCTATGAGCAGAGAACACAGTATATTGGAACTGGCTCAGCTCTGTAAAATTGTGTAGAAACCAGGTCACGTACTGCAAGCTCAGTCCCATTCAAATTCAATGGAAATAAAAATAAAATGAAACTCAACTTCATAAAATAATATCCAGTGTATCCAGATATACAAAGTGCTGCCATTTTGTTCTGCTAAAGCAATACCTAGCCTGCCTGGATTTCTTTATACTACTAAAATGCACATTAAATAGGAAAGCTTTATTTCAGAACCTCATGGATAATAACAATAATAGAATGTGACACTAGGGAATTTCTATGAAAATGCTTCCTTAAAATATTTTTGCAAGAATTTTAATAGGATATCCAAAGCAATTATCACCTGTATACTGCGGGACTCTGATACTGGGACCTCCACCAATTCCCCAGCAGTCAGACGCCCGGTCTAGCATTTATCAGCTGTATAATGGTGTCTCTGATTATAATAACACCTTAATGAAAGGTCTGGTTAGAGAAAATCCAGCTTTATTTTTAGGTTTGCAACTTCTACTGAATTCTTGGCACAAATCTACATTCCCTCCGAGACAGTTAACACAGGCTGCATACGCCACCCATAGGAGACTTACTGCTATTTCTATGGGATTTCATTTAGTATTGCCTGCAAATTGTCTATGGCCATGATGGTGAACCTATGGCACGGGTGCCAGAGGTGGCACTCAGAGCCCTCTCTGTGGGCACCTATCTGTAGAACAGATTATACGGTGTGGGGGCCACTGTAGAGTAAATTGTAATGTGTGGGGGCCACTGTGGAGCAGATTGTACTGTATGGGGCCACTGTGGAGCAGATTGTACTGTATGGGGCCACTGTGGAGCAGATTGTACTGTATGGGGCCACTGTGAAGCAGATTGCACTGTGTGGGGGCCACTGTGAAGAAGATAGGACTGTGTGGAGCAAAATGTACTGGTAAAATTATATTGCCGTATTGGCATGTTCTGATAAATTAGTGGGTTTTGGGTTGCAGTTTGGGCACTCGGTCTCTAAAAGGTTCGCCATCACTGGTCTATATTGTACTAGCGCACATCAGCTCTGCTAGTTCTGGCAATAACATAATTGATTTGATATTACAAGTCATTGAATTAATAGAATTCAGGTATATCTCTAACTATGGGGCTATTATTGCACTGATTATTTAGTCTTGTATACAGTATGTAGTTCATCAATGAGGATCTTTACGCATTTCCAACGTAGATAGATATCAGCAGGAGTTTGCAAAACTATACACTGTATTGTATCTTAGTAACTCACTGAAATAGCCGTATACATGAGTTTGAATACATACAGAACCTATGGAATTTTCTAATAATTGGTAATAATTAGAGATGAGCGAATACTATTCGAAACTCCAGTTTCAAATACCTCATTCCCATAGGAATGAATGAGCGGGCAAACTGCAAGTGGTTAAGTGCCAGCGTTGGCCGGCGCGTGGTCGCTCCCATTCATTTTTATGGAGCAAGGTATTTGAAACTGCAGTTTCGAATACTATTCGCTCATCTCTAGTAACAATTACTTTATTATCTTCTCTTTACTATTGGTACAACGTACAGGATATAGTATACATGCACAAGTTATGGATCGAATAAATGTTCCTCACAATTTTTTTTCTGGTGCCCAAGTGATGACATCAATGACCCCCATGTGGCCACTACAGCCCAGGCAAATCCACTGACTTGTTATATGCACCAATATCAGTCTATGATCAGGTTGTGGTTTTATCAATAACTAATAATGCATTATTTAATACCAAGAGTTTTCTTAGTAAAAATTAAGTTTTTAATATATGCTATTTGTCACCTATTGGATTTGTACTGTGAGGTTAATGGTGTGAATCTGAGCCAGCAGAAAGTCTAGGTGTACAGGTGTACCAGAATGGTTGCGCTGTATACAATACTTACCGTATATAAGATAAAATAAGGTAATCCTTTAATAGTCCCACCATGGGGAAATTCAGTGTGCTACAGTAGCATGGATAATACAGTAATATATTACAAGAAAGAACATATACAAGCTCGTAGCAGATAGAAAAGATACTAGAAGTCATAGCAACTAAAAAGAAAAAGAAAGACTCAGGATCATTTAGTTCTCTGTGCGGAGTGATCTTTGCTTAGCCTGATGTAGATTATACAGTCTGACCACGGTTGGGAGGAAGGATCTCTGATCGCTCCTTCTCACACTTGGGGTAAAGTAGTCGGTCACTGACAGTACTGCCCATTGCTGTCATGGTCTCATACATGGGATGGGAGTTGTTCTCAGCATATACATATACATCCTGCTCTCTGGGTCCTCTTCTGGTCTCTTCTGGTTTACTGAGTAACATCATGCACTCTGGGGTCACTGCTGGGGCATGTGATTGAGACTCAGTTGTCACATGGGGAGCGTTAATGTTCTGCTGCTATTCAAGAGGACCCAGAAGGAATGCCAAATATCATAGGGATACCCAGAAGAGGTGAAAGAAGAGAAGTATAACTGTTTGTTTTTACATCTCCCCTGGGCCTCTATTTATTATATTCTGGGGTCTAAAGAAATGTCATAATTTCAAATCCGTTTCACAGGCAGAACATGAAACCTTTGAAAAATACAGGTCAACTTCAGAGTGTTTAAGACCTTGTAACCAATAGCCTCATTGCAACGTGAACAGTGGGGACCACCTCCCAAGGTTGACATGGCAGTCTCAAAGCTCTCTCAACATACAGTGGTCCCTCTGGAGGATGGGTCTAATTTGCAAGACCTTCTGGACCGACATGTGGACGTGACCCTGAAGAAAGGCTATGCCGCTGCTGCAGCTCAGGCCTCTGTGGACATAGTCTCCACTACTGTCGTTGGTAGTCTACATTCCGACTTGCCCAGCTGGAATGCGAAGTGGATTCTGGGGTCCTCATTGTCCTCTCTGTTTACGGCTGCCAAGTATTTGGGCGAAACCTCCTGTCAGAAAATAAAGTTAGCCTCCAGGAGTATGGCTTTGACCACCGCGGCAAGAAGACCCCTTTGGCTTAAGCCCTGGAGGGCAGATGCTTCTTCCAAGTTTGCGCTGTGCGCGTTACCATTCGAACCAGGAAGACTCTTCGGTCATGGTTTAGACGAGTTAATGGAGGGACTCGCCGACACTAAGGGAAAGAACTTGCCCCAGGTCTCAAGAGGCAGACTGGAGGCCTCTGGCAGAGGACGTGGATCGTCTCATCCTAGACCCCAGATACAGAGGCGCTACTGCCTGAGAGGCCCTGGCCGTGGTCGCCCAAAGGAAGATCAGGGGAAGAAGCCGAACTTTTGATGGGTGCTTGCTCCCTGTGGCCGATGTTCCTATGGGAGGTCGCGCTGTACAGTGTGAGTGTGGAGGAACGCCCCTTCCCCTCTTGATAATACTCGTCTATGAACGAGCATTGTGAGCAGAGGGAGGGGGCGTTCCTCTCCGCTCAAAGTGTACAGCGCAATAGGCGCTGCTGTGGAGAAGGACGTTCCTGACTGACTGTCAGGAACGCCCTTCTGACTGTAAAGTGCTACGGTACCGGGACCGATAGCGCTTTACCTAGGGCACAGATCGGGAAAGCTGATGGTTCGCTGAATTCAGCGCACTGTCGGCTTTCCAGCAGTATATGGAACTGCCTGTGCCCAATCTGATGAAAGGTCCTCTTTAAGTAGGGGCCGTAATCAATCCCCTTGCACTAATTTTCTTCTAATTCCCCTTTTTAAAGCTTATATGCTCTTGCATACGATTTATCATGTGTGCACCTGTATGCCTCCATGCCCGACTGTATCTCATCTGTATCTAGGCCAGAGACAGCCCAATAGAGTACTATATATACATAGTACAGTATGCACAGCAGTAAAGAAAGCCGCCCAACATGCTCTGTCTCTAGCTTTTTTGTTATGATGGGGAAAAAAATTCTACACTGGGTGCAATAAAATTTAAGGACCATTCTGTTTAACATACTGTAATATCACAAGGAGCTATGAGAAATGACATGCTCAGCATTGCTACATCTGCATGATGAAAGCTACAGCCATTTAACAGTTAAATTATGCGCATTTTATTGCAGTCTTTCCACATCTGAATTATAACATTACAGTTTATAGCTATTTCTGACTTTGGAGGTTATTTCTTTGCACTGAATATGTTGTAATGGGAGAGTTTGAATGGGAAGACTGAATTATTCACATACAAATGGGACAATATTACGCCTATTTTCAATATCAAAGCGTCTTTGGGGCTACTGAAAATATAGCTCATTACTAATAACACCAGCCGCCCTTTGTGTCTTATCTGGAAATTCTGTAGGGTCAGTACATCAAATGGATGGTTTTATGGGCAATATTTATTTAATGTCAGTAGGGCTCTTTTACTGACTGCAACTAACCACTTAATATGCGGTATATAAAATGAAACTTTGCATATCAAGCCATCCACTTTGTATTCTGATGGATTCCTCTGCCCATTACCATTAGAAATCCTATTAAGAACCAACAATATTTTGTAAATGATCGTTTTCTGATGCAAAATGTATTATGTTATTGCTATTCATCACATAAAGGGGGCACATATTTTTGTTTCACTTGGGGGCACATATTTTTGTTACTCTGATCCGTGTGTTGTAAGTAATAAATTGATAAAAATGAGCCATTCATAAGATCATGGTCCTCTGTAGCTTATATATCAGTATGTTCATAGAGATACACAAATACAACGCCAGAATTTTTGCACACACAATACTATGTCACCAACATTATTCTGGCAATATAATTTGCTTCATCGGTTCTATACACATTTTGACCCTTTTCATTATAGTCAACGAGGTCATGTGATCACAAGTAAATGTGTACACTGTCTGTGCTTACTGTGTGCAGAATCTCCAGTGTTTCCTAAGATTTTCTGCCTTTTTATGCTATCTCTTGCCTCCTGCTTGTAGGAAATGACAGTGAGAAACCTATCACAAGCAGGAGGCAGAGTACAAAGAATGAATCTTAATCACATAGGAATACACTGAGACTCTGATTTGTGAATTAGAGGATTGCAGTCCTTGGTTACTGATCTATTCTGTGTTACAGTTAGAGTAAGAGCAGTGTAATATGGCTCTGTCTCTGCAAAATCCAAAGTACGATGGGAAATTTAGGCTACATTAGGAGAAGAAAGAAGGAATCAAGATAACTTATTAGTGGTAAAACAGGTACACTCACGGCATACACAAGCACCATTACTTTACACTATAGTAATAGTCTATGCTGCACTATATAGGCACAAATACATTTTCTTAAGTACTGCTAATAAATAAAATCAGACAACTAACAGAAACCATATGAAAGTTGTAAGATTTATTATGATCATTTACAATATGTATAATATTAGATTCATCGTGGCTCCATCATTAGATCCATCAAGAAAGTCTTGACTCCAGTATGAATATAGATGAGTATGGACTTAGATAAATAAGCCAAAATAATAAAGACTATATATAGTAAATCCAGGTTCGTAATGAGCCAGGCTTTTTACAAATTTCCCCAAAATATCAAGTTCAGTTTATACCAAAATTTTGGGAGGTTTTCTGCACTTATGAACCCAGATCTCTTCAGATTGTAGAGTATAATAATCAGAGGCCCAGCAAAGGTGCAGAAAAAGAATAAACACTCATACTCAACTTCCCTCAAATTTCCAGGACATCTTCTGGTATCTACCATCTGCCTAAGTGACGTCATCAGCCAAAGAAAACCACTGAGGTCACCCAGGAGGCCAGGGGATGAATGCCGGGGATGAATAGTGGACGTCACAAGTGAGTCCAGTTTATTATTTTTCCCGCATCTCTCCTGGGCCTCTGTTTCATATACTCTGAGGTCTAAACTGGAAAGAGAACCTTGAGAATACTCACCAAATGAATCTCATAAGGTTCACCTATCTTTATTTATAAGTAAGAGTATGGCACTTCTTCAGCTTCATACAAACCACTAATTATGTATGACCAGAATATTCCAAATTGTTCATTTTTTAAGACACTGAACAAATGGATTTCATCTCAGGTGAACTAAAATGGCTGCCGCATTGTACTCTGGGGACCCCAAAGTATAATAGGCGGAGGCCCAGGAGATGTGACAAAAAAAACAACTCACCTTCCATTACTTTTGGGCCTCTTCAAGGCATCTGGCGCTCTCCTGGTGGCATCATGCGGGGTAACCGCTGAGACCTGTGATTGGAATACCCCAGCGGTCAAATGGCAAGCTGAGCAACATGACATCATTGTGCTCGGGGTGCCCAGGCACAGGCCTCAGCGATGACCCTGGGCGTATGACAGCCGAATGAGAGTGCCGGACACCACAAGAAGACCCAAAAGAAGTGGGTGAGTATGAATGTTTTTTTTATTTTTTACACCCCCCCCCCTGGGCTACTGGGAATGTGACTAATAATGTAGTATAATAATGTCACTTTCACTTTGACATAACTTTTGTAAGGTTTATCTTAGCGATCTAGAAATTGGATGAATAGATTCCTGGGAGCCCTAACTAAACCAATGCACTAAACCAATTCAACTTCTTCAACCTGGAACCTGAGCCACCTGAATCCAAAATGAATCCTGAGAGGTTTGCCCATCTCTAACAGATACCTATAAATAATGGAGAGGAGTTGGGGGATAGAGCGTCACAGGGGTTGGGGGCTTATTCTGATCTTTTTTTTTTTTTAATGTAGATTGTGAGCCCCACATAGAGCTCACAATGTACATTTTTCCCTATCAGTATGTCTTTTTTGGAATATGGGATGGAAATCCATGCAAACATGGGGAGAACATACAAACTCCTTGCAGATGGTTTTTTGTCCTTGGTGGGATTTGAGCACCAGGACTCCAGCGCGGCAGGGTTGCAGTGCTAACCACTGAGCCACTGTGTGGCCCCGGGGGCTTATTCCGATCTTGTGACCTAGTGTTGGAACCAGCCCAAAACCCACAGCCCAGCATGATCGAATGCAAGAGGAAGTAAGTAAAATTAAAGTTCCTTGACATCCCCTATAAAGTAAATCACTTTAATTCGACTTTTTCCCATTGCTTTTAATGGTTCTTGTTGTGAGTTATCACATTGCGCTGAGTTATCAGATTCAAGTTGAAGACGGCTACATCTGTATCTGGGTGAATATCTGAGTTTTATTCTTTCTTCTCTGGATTGAACCAGTAGCATCAACATTAATAAAATCTGTGCCGAGGCCAATATTTCACTTTGACTAGAATCCTGATAAACTTTAGGTACAAATGACTAATGCATATCACATTGTATTCCTGTAAGGAACTGGCTGAATTGATTTCCCATAATAGATGATGTTCTCATCAACAATGTTGTGTTAATTATGATTAGACTTCGCCCACGCAGCCCGAAAATACTACATGAGACACCCACGCCACATGGTGCAACTAAAAATGTAAAATGCAGACAAATAATGATAAATTACAGCAGCAACAATTGTATTGTCTATAGCAGTAGTTCTATGACCCTGACATGGATAATACTGCAAGTGCTAGCTAAAGTCTGACGGATTGCTATGGCTACAACACCCTTTCACGTAAGGTGCACATTCATTTTTCAGCAAACTTTGTCATTGTGATTTATTTATGATTTATCAATTTAGCTTTTTCTAGACCATCCAAACTCTTACAAGTTACAGTCTTTGTGGCAGATTTAGTTGCAGGAAACTGTTCCAGCCTGAGCTATAGAAAAAGGAGCAAAAGTTTCCATATTAGGGCACGTGCACACGATGTAACGTGACGTTGATTCTGACATGTAAACTTGTATCAGAATCAGCGCTTCAAAACAGAATCCCATTGACTTCAATGATTTCCGTTTAATGCGCGCAACACATTGCAATCAATGGGTTAAAAAGCCTCCCATTGATTTCAATGTGTAGCGCACATAAGATGGAACCCATTGAAGCCAATGGGATTCTGTTTTGAAGCACTAATTCTGACACAAGTTTACGTGTCAGAATTAACGCCATGTTACTTCGTGTGAGGATCCCCCCTGAATGGACTACCGAACACATTGGCAAGCGGTGTGCAGTGAAAGCACACAGACCCCATAGACTATAATAGGGTACGTGTGCTTTCCGCGCGGTCTCCACACGAGTCATGCGGACAGGAAAGTAGATCGTGAACTACTTTTTTGTCCGCATGTTCAACACTCACTTCCTCTTGAAGATGAATTCCAATGCTGGGGCAGCCACATGCAAATGAAAACCCCATATGCAGAGACCAATGGTCCAAGGATTTTGAGGCAAAGGCTCTACATAGCGGGCCACAGCCAAAAAGAACTGCGGGAAAAACCGTGGCGGAAACGTATAACGGTTTTGCCCACAGTGCTTTTCACAGAAAGTCTGCAAAGTTTTCCTGTGCGGACTTTCTGCTTTTATTACACTTATAGGGAAACTTCTGCCATTTCTGTAGGTATAATTGACATGCTGCAATATATAAAAACGCAACGGTTCAAAAAATCTCAGCATTTCCGCCGCATTTTTCAGCAATGTGTGCATGGGATTCGACTTTTTTGCTGCAGCATTTCTACCATGGCTGAACAGCAGCACTTACGCCATGTGGGCTCTCCAACCTGAAAGTAATACCTCAGTTTTATCCATAAACTCTTGAAACCAATGGCCACCACATGCAGGAAGGCCTTTGGTAGCATGTGGGTCCCACTATGTGTAGACCCATCCTAACTGTTCTAGCTGAGTAGTTTGTAGATATGGATCTATTTGCTCAACTGAATCTACACAAATAGTCTTAATAACAAGAGCCCTGGAGGGAAATGTGCCAATTTTATTACGAGGCCACTGCCAAAAAACTGGAATAAACAGTTTAACAAATTTTGTGTTGTCATGAACCCGTCTTCTCAGACATTAGTGCTTGAACGTGAAGTCATTGTATACCAACAGATTAAAAAATGGTTTCCAATTTAGTAACTCTCTTCTGACAACAGTGGGTCATTGGGGTTATAGAGGTCAGACCCATGACTACGGCCAGCTTTCAGAAGGAGTTGTGAATAGAGATGAGCGAACACTAAAATGTTCGAGGTTCGAAATTCGATTCGAACAGCCGCTCACTGTTCGTGTGTTCGAACGGGTTTCCAACCCCATTATAGTCTATGGGGGGAAATGTTCGTTTCAGGGGTACGCAACATTCAATCAAATTCTACTTACCAAGTCCATGAGTGAGGGCTGGATTCTTCTCCCTGCGCAGCGTCCCTGCGTCCTCTTCCGGCCTTGAATTCACTCTGCTAGGCATCGGGCCTAGGCAGAGCCGACTGCGCATGCCCGCGCTACAAGAAAATGGCTGCTTACAGTGTAAGTGGACATTTTCTTGTAGCGCGGACATGCGCAGTCGGCTCTGCCCAGGCCCAATGCCTATGCAGAGTGAATGCAGAGCCGAAAAAGGACGCGGGGACGCTGCGCAGGGAGAAGACTTCTAAAGGTAAGAGAAGAACCAGCGTTGATTGGTAATGTATAGCATTCTGCCAATCAACGCTGGTTCTGCATCGAATCTTAACTTCGAACAGCTAGTAGTATTCGATCGAGTACGAGTATTTCGAATACCGTAGTATTCGATCGAATACTACTCGCTCATCTCTAGTTGTGAAGACTATGAGACTATATCCCAAAGCTCTTACTATATACAGGGGAACCTCTCAAAAATACCACCTCTATAAGAGGACCACCTCCATACCCAAACCACATCTTCTGTGACAGATTTTTAGTTTTCAATAATAACCATCATCTAACCACGTTGTCATTCAGTTATGTGTGGTCATCTCACTTTAGTTTCATGAGTGTCCTTATTATTACCTGTAGTGATGTCATCTGTACGTTATCCATATATATTGGCATTTGTCAGTGGCTACTTGTGGACTGTATTCATTTCCTCAGCTTTGACACTGGTGATTTATTTGTATTGATCTTCTAGTCAATCTCATGAATTATTTGATGCTTGGTATTGGTTATATTATCCTTATCTTGGTGATCCCTTTCTTCTTGTGATCTGTCTTCCAGATAACATCATTTCATTTGGTTCTACTCACTTGCATGGATTAGCACGTTCTACTTCTCACAGGCAGATTTTTTCTTTCAATACAGCCATGTTACATCTGCTCCTCCACATACGAATGTCAGTAATGTCTTATTAGTGCCTAATTAGCAACGAACCAATTAACATTCCTTGGTCTCTGCCTCCCCAGACTTCCCATGCAGACGTCTCATGCACGCGACAGAGCCTTCTCCTCTGAGTCTGAGCCATGGCATCAAATGGTGATAGAAGTAATGATTACAGAATCTGACATAACAAAGCAAACCCATGTATGCCTCTATATGAAATTTGGGATCCGGGAGCACCTCTATAGAAGCCTTGGTATAAGCAGGACTGTAATAGTGCAATGTGCAGAAAGCCTAAGTCTAGTAATGATCTCATTCAACAAGGTTTTTTTTAATTTTCATATAATATAACCATGTATCCTTCAGAAATTGTGTTTAAACTAAGCCTTACGAAGAGGCCTAAGCAACCTCGAAAGCTTGCAATCTGTCATCATTTTAGTTAGCCATTAAAAAGGTATCAAGTACTGAAAACTCAATTTTTTATATTTCACATCCATACATGGTGATCTTAAGGTTGCAAAGCTGAATAACAGAGGCATATTTGGAATATTTGGAAACCGTAGAATCACGTCCTTGGATCCAATTTATTGACAGACTCCTTATAACTTGGATCCAGGCCCAATACCTGCTGCTGCTAATATTAGTGATCTTTAGGGTCTGATTGGTTGGGAATAATTTGATAATAAAGAAATTTTTTGTGCAAGTAAAGCAGGACATGAAAGATCTGTCTATGTATTTGGTTACTGTACTAAAAGCTGAAGATGTACAGAGTCATTGGGAATTGCCAGATATATACAGTCCTATGAAAAAGTTTGGGCACCCCTATTAATCTTAATCATTTTTAGTTCTAAATATTTTGGTGTTTGCAGCAGCCATTTCAATTTGATATATCTAATAACTGATGGACACAGTAATATTTCAGGAGTGAAATGAGATTTATTGTACTAACAGAAAATGTGCAATATGCATTAAACCAAAATTTGACCGGTGCAAAAATATGGGCACCCTTATCATTTTATTGATTTGAATACTCCTAACTACTTTTTACTGACTTACTGAAGCACAAAATTGTTTTTGGAACCTCACTGAGCTTTGAACTTCATAGCCAGATCTATCCAATCATGAGAAAAGGTATTTAAGGTGGCCAATTGCAAGTTGATCTCCTATTTGAATCTCCTCTGAAGAGTGGCATCATAGGCTACTTAAAACAACTCTCAAATGATCTGAAAACAAAGATTGTTCAACATAGTTGTTCAGGGGAAGGATACAAAAAGTTGTCTCAGAGATTTAACCTGTCAGTTTCCACTGTGAGGAACATAGTAAGGAAATGGAAGACCACAGGGACAGTTCTTGTTAAGCCCAGAAGTGGCAGGCCAAGAAAAATATCAGAAAGGCAGAGAAGAAGAATGGTGAGAATGGAGACTGGTGTGGAGCTATCTTAGACTCCGCCTCCTCCAGCAGAGCCAGCGCTGATTGGCCGAATTCCGTACTCTGGCCAATCAGCACTGGCTAATGCATTGTATTGGCTTGATGAAGCAGTGCTGAATGTGTGTGCTTAGCACACACATTCAGCTCTACTTCATCGGGCTAATAGAATGCATTGGCCAGCGCTGATTGGCCGAATTCCGTACTCTGGCCAATCAGCACTGGCTAATGCATTGTATTGGCTTGATGAAGCAGTGCTGAATGTGTGTGCTTAGCACACACATTCAGCTCTACTTCATCGGGCTAATAGAATGCATTGGCCAATCAGCGCTGGCCAATGCATTCTATTAGCGTGAACTGAGTTTGCACAGGGGTTCTAGTGCACCCTCGGCTCTGCTACATCAGATTGCTACATCTGATGTAGCAGTGCCGAGTGTGCATCAGATGTGTAGTTGAGCAAAACTGACTCAGCACTGCTAAGTCTGCATTCGCATAGGAATGCATTGGCCAGCCTTCGGCCAATCAGCGCTGGCTCTGCCGGAGGAGGCGGAGTCTAAGGTCGGACCTGAATGGAGACTGGTGTGGAGCGATCTTAGACTCCGCCTCCTCCAGCAGAGCCAGCGCTGATTGGCCGAATTCCGTACTCTGGCCAATCAGCACTGGCTAATGCATTGTATTGGCTTGATGAAGCAGTGCTGAATGTGTGTGCTTAGCACACACATTCAGCTCTACTTCATCGGGCTAATAGAATGCATTGGCCAATCAGCGCTGGCCAATGCATTCTATTAGCGTGAACTGAGTTTGCACAGGGGTTCTAGTGCACCCTCGGCTCTGCTACATCAGATTGCTACATCTGATGTAGCAGTGCCGAGTGTGCATCAGATGTGTAGTTGAGCAAAACTGACTCAGCACTGCTAAGTCTGCATTCGCATAGGAATGCATTGGCCAGCCTTCGGCCAATCAGCGCTGGCTCTGCCGGAGGAGGCGGAGTCTAAGGTCGGACCTGAATGGAGACTGGTGTGGAGTTATCTTAGACTCCGCCTCCTCCAGCAGAGCCAGCGCTGATTGGTCGAGTTCCGTACTCTGGCCAATCAGCACTGGCCAATGCATTTCTATGGGGAAAAGTTAGCTTGCGAAAATCGCAAACTGACAGGGATTTCCATGAAATAAAGTGACTTTTATGCCCCCAGACATGCTTCCCCTGCTGTCCCAGTGTCATTCCAGGGTGTTGGTATCATTTCCTGGGGTGTCATAGTGGACTTGGTGACCCTCCAGACACGAATTTGGGTTTCCCCCTTAACGAGTTTATGTTCCCCATAGACTATAATGGGGTTCGAAACCCATTCGAACACTCGAACAGTGAGCGGCTGTTCGAATCGAATTTCGAACCTCGAACATTTTAGTGTTCGCTCATCTCTAGTATTGACTACTCATCTGATCACTAGCCGCAAAACAGACTGGCCTGCATTTCTTAGGTGTGAACTAGGAATTAGTGACCAGGAGCTGGGCAGGATCAGAACAGAACTGCTATGGGTTTGGAGAGGTGAGTATTGCTTCTTTTATGTTTATAACCCATTATGGGCCTTTTATAAAAATCCACAATGAATGTATACAATGAAAGACAGCAAGCCGAGAACTAGAAAACCATAAAAAGAATGAAAGTGAGAAATTATGTAACTTTTCATTATACAAGCAATAACATTTATTTGCTGAAAGTGGACAACGCCTTTAAGTCTACATCAGAATGTCACTGGGAAGTCTCACTATATGACTGATAATATTCTGTATTTGTCTTCTGAATTGCTCTTGATGTTGACTCTAAGTCGTAAATTGCTGGCTTGAGCTTTTATGACTTGGCATTCGCTTTGCATTATAACGGAAGTTATGATATTCTAGCATATTCTAGTATTCAAGGAAGATGATACTTCCAGCAAGAGAAGTATATTATCAGATGACTCTGTACTACTGAAAATGGCGGTGAATATGAGGAAATGGAGTAATAACACTTGTAACTCAATGACTTGTGCTACAGTCCTATGAAAAAGTTTGGGCACCCCTATTAATCTTAATCATTTTTAGTTCTAAATATTTTGGTGTTTGCAGCAGCCATTTCAATTTGATATATCTAATAACTGATGGACACAGTAATATTTCAGGAGTGAAATGAGATTTATTGCAGGCCAGTCTGTTTTGCGGCTAGTGATCAGATGAGTAGTCAATACTAGAGATGAGCGAACACTAAAATGTTCGAGGTTCGAAATTCGATTCGAACAGCCGCTCACTGTTCGAGTGTTCGAATGGGTTTCGAACCCCATTATAGTCTATGGGGAACATAAACTCGTTAAGGGGGAAACCCAAATTCGTGTCTGGAGGGTCACCAAGTCCACTATGACACCCCAGGAAATGATACCAACACCCTGGAATGACACTGGGACAGCAGGGGAAGCATGTCTGGGGGCATAAAAGTCACTTTATTTCATGGAAATCCCTGTCAGTTTGCGATTTTCGCAAGCTAACTTTTCCCCATAGAAATGCATTGGCCAGTGCTGATTGGCCAGAGTACGGAACTCGACCAATCAGCGCTGGCTCTGCTGGAGGAGGCGGAGTCTAAGATAACTCCACACCAGTCTCCATTCAGGTCCGACCTTAGACTCCGCCTCCTCCGGCAGAGCCAGCGCTGATTGGCCGAAGGCTGGCCAATGCATTCCTATGCGAATGCAGACTTAGCAGTGCTGAGTCAGTTTTGCTCAACTACACATCTGATGCACACTCGGCACTGCTACATCAGATGTAGCAATCTGATGTAGCAGAGCCGAGGGTGCACTAGAACCCCTGTGCAAACTCAGTTCACGCTAATAGAATGCATTGGCCAGCGCTGATTGGCCAATGCATTCTATTAGCCCGATGAAGTAGAGCTGAATGTGTGTGCTAAGCACACACATTCAGCACTGCTTCATCAAGCCAATACAATGCATTAGCCAGCGCTGATTGGCCGAATTCCGTACTCTGGCCAATCAGCACTGGCTAATGCATTGTATTGGCTTGATGAAGCAGTGCTGAATGTGTGTGCTTAGCACACACATTCAGCTCTACTTCATCGGGCTAATAGAATGCATTGGCCAGCGCTGATTGGCCGAATTCCGTACTCTGGCCAATCAGCACTGGCTAATGCATTGTATTGGCTTGATGAAGCAGTGCTGAATGTGTGTGCTTAGCACACACATTCAGCTCTACTTCATCGGGCTAATAGAATGCATTGGCCAATCAGCGCTGGCCAATGCATTCTATTAGCGTGAACTGAGTTTGCACAGGGGTTCTAGTGCACCCTCGGCTCTGCTACATCAGATTGCTACATCTGATGTAGCAGTGCCGAGTGTGCATCAGATGTGTAGTTGAGCAAAACTGACTCAGCACTGCTAAGTCTCTGCATTCGCATAGGAATGCATTGGCCAGCCTTCGGCCAATCAGCGCTGGCTCTGCCGAAGGAGGCGGAGTCTAAGGTCGGACCTGAATGGAGACTGGTGTGGAGCGATCTTAGACTCCGCCTCCTCCAGCAGAGCCAGCGCTGATTGGTCGAGTTCCGTACTCTGGCCAATCAGCGCTGGCCAATGCATTCTATTAGCTTGATGAAGCAGAGTGTGCACAAGGGTTCAAGCGCACCCTCGGCTCTGATGTAGCAGAGCTGAGGGTGCACAAGGGTTCAAGTGCACCCTCGGCTCTCCTACATCAGAGCCGAGGGTGCGCTTGAACCCTTGTGCAGCCTCGGCTCTGCTACATCAGAGCCGAGGGTGCGCTTGAACCCTTGTGCACACTCTGCTTCATCAAGCTAATAGAATGCATTGGCCAGCGCTGATTGGCCAGAGTACGGAATTCGGCCAATCAGCGCTGGCCAATGCATCCCTATGGGAAAAAGTTTATCTCACAAAAATCACAATTACACACCCGATAGAGCCCCAAAAAGTTATTTTTAATAACATTCCCCCCTAAATAAAGGTTATCCCTAGCTATCCCTGCCTGTACAGCTATCCCTGTCTCATAGTCACAAAGTTCACATTCTCATATGACCCGGATTTGAAATCCACTATTCGTCTAAAATGGAGGTCACCTGATTTCGGCAGCCAATGACTTTTTCCAATTTTTTTCAATGCCCCCGGTGTCGTAGTTCCTGTCCCACCTCCCCTGCGCTGTTATTGGTGCAAAAAAGGCGCCAGGGAAGGTGGGAGGGGAATCGAATTTTGGCGCACTTTACCACGTGGTGTTCGATTCGATTCGAACATGGCGAACACCCTGATATCCGATCGAACATGTGTTCGATAGAACACTGTTCGCTCATCTCTAGTCAATACCTTTCTGTCACTAAGAAGCAGAAAGTAGAAACCTGGAACACAAGGTTAAAGGGATCCTATCATTAAAATTGTATTTTTTCTGCCTACCACGTCGGAATAGCCTTAAGAAAGGCTATTCTTCTCCTACCTTTAGATGTCTTCTGTGGTCCGCCGTTCGGTAGAAATCACAATTTTCGTCGGTATGCAAATGAGTTCTCTCGCAGCATTGGGGGTGTCCCCAATGCTGCAGAAGAACTCTTCAGCACCACCTCCATCTTCGTCTGGAACGGCCTCTCTTAGCATCTTCTTCCGGCGCTGGGTTCAAACTGCGCGTGCCCGCCGGCCACAACAGAATGGCCGCTTACACAGTAAGCGCACATTTTCTTGTGGCCGACGGGCATGCACAGTTGGCTTTACCCGAGGCCTAGAAGTTTGAACCCAGCGCCAGAAGAAGACGCGAAGAGAGGCCGTTCCAGACTAAGATGAAGGCAGCACTGGAGAGTTCTCTCGCAGCACTCCGGACACTCCCAGTGCTGTTTGAGCACTGGGGACCACCCCCAGTGCTGCGAGAGAGCATAATTTGCATACCGATGAAAACCGGGATTTCTACCGAACGGCGGTGCAAAGAAGACATCTAAAGGTAGGAGAAGAATAGCCTTTCTTAAGGCTATTCCAACGTGGTAGGCAGAAAAAATAAAATTTTAATGATAGAATCCCTTTAAGACTGAATCTCTATTATTAGAAGCCTGATCTCTGTAATTGTGACATCATGAATGGGCAATCTAACATCATAGTGGGGCATTGCCATATCACAGTGGTACAAAAATTAGGACATTATGACATCAGAATATACTCTGTGACATCACAATGGAGCACTGGTACATCACAGTGAAACATTATGACATCAGTGGGAAATTGAAACATCACAATGGGATATTGTGACATTGCAATGGGGCACTGTGATGTCATGATTGGGCTCTGTGAGATCACAGTAGAGTTATGTATGAAAACAAAAGCACAACAAGCACTCCCTAGTGCAGAACAGCTAAATACACATGGCGAGTCGGTGAGAGAGGAGTGAAGGAGACAAGCACAGGGCTTAGGTATTGCACTTCCCAGAATTGGTGGTGTAACTGTGCACCAAGAACACTCCACTGCTATCTTCAACCATGGTCCAGGCAGATACCACACAGTCTTCAGTGAAGCAAAGAAAAAGCCAGAAAAGAGCCATTTGTTTATATGTCTGCCACAGTGGGGTATTATGACTTCACAATGCACTTTACAGCATTACAAACCGGTGTTGGGACATTTGAATGGAACTTTTTATAATCATAATGAGACATGGTGACATCAGAATTGGGCATTATGACATCATTGTGACACTGGGACATGACAATGAGCTCTGTGACTTCAGAAAGGAGCATTATGACACTTCCCAATAGTCTATTGTGACATCACAATGGAATTTTCTGACATCATAATGGGGAATTATAACATTACTATCATCATAATGGGACATTGTGACATCAAAACGGGCACTGTGACATTATATTCTAATATCACAATGGGGCAATGCGACATCAAAATTGGGAATTATAACATTACAATGAAAGCGGACATCACAAATGGCACTGTGACATCACAATTTCCCTTGTGACATCACAATTGGGCTCTGTGACATCAGACTGTGACATAACGATGGACCATTGTAGCATTATAGTGAGACAGTATGTCCAGGCCTACTCTGGAATTAATGACGTTATATGGTATTTATGGGCATTTTAGTCGCACTCCACCTCTCCTCCAAGTTGTACCAATCCTTGACTATAGTAGCGCACAAAATAAAAAGTGAAAGTGTAATTGTCCAGTCAGTTTAAGAGGATTAAGAGGAATTGCAGAAATTATTCTGATAATGAGAATCAGGGTATGAGTGTTAGCCGGGCAAAGTTGCGCTGGGTCAGCGTGCCAGCTGTGTTTTTCATGGCTACCAAAACTGAACCATTGTTTTCTATGGCCCCACATACAGTATATGCCCATGTATTATCACTGGACAGTGAGCCTGGGCCAAAACTCTGAACAGGTCCTGCAACTGTCTGTTTTGCAGCCCGGGACCACTAAACATAGTGAATGGGCTCATGAAAGCACAGACGGCACAAGGATATAATTCATGTGTCGCCTGTGCTGTTTTACCACATATCTGACACATGCACATGTTCCTGTGTATGTAGTCTTAAGGTTAAAGGTTACCCACAGAAGCTCATTAATGGGACATATGACAGGTCAGGTCAGTTATCACAAGATAAAGGCCTCATATAACCAATAAGGAGGCCAATAGATCACCAGCTGATCAGGTAAATCCAACGCCACTGACACAGAAACATAAGCAAAAGCGTACGATTATCAGATGTCCATCTTCTCTTTTCTACTAATGATTCATACATCTTTAATGAATCCCCCAGGGCAACCAATAATCTCAGGTGTGGATTCTCCTAGCAATAGCTTGACCTTTTATATATTGATTTAATTTTGCAACCGTACATACCGAAATTATCATATCTTCAGGACTCCGCTCATTTGGTTTCCTTGCTCATAGACCTCAACCTCCTTGAAGATGTTTTTGACCCTAGATGTCCAGGCTTTATATTCCAACATTGATCCTATTCTGCTGGTGCAGGATCTCGTCAGGGAATCTTTGGGAGAGACCCAAGAAAAACCTTCTGCGTAGATCTGGATGGTAGTATTTTCAATTTGTCTTCCTTAGAGGGGCCATATACAGACAAGTGAATGGCAAGGTAGTAGAGACTCATTTTGCTCCGAGTTATGGTAATGTTTTATAGGTCAATTCAAGTCCCAATCATTGTACAATCCGATCATTATATGAAGATGATCTGGTAGAAGATTTTGTTCTTAACCAAGATTGTAGAAATACCCTAATAAGAAAAAGGTATTGCAAATGTGGCAAGAAGAGATGTATTTGCTGCAAAGTAATCCAAGATGGAAGCACAGAGGTTAAATCCACATCCACAGGGGGATAGTTTTGGAGTAGACAATATCTAGAATGTAATTCTTCTGTTATTTACTTAAGTGAATGTGAATGTCTTCTCCGATAAGTTGGTTGCACAACTTCACATCTGGTTACACAAGCATTGTTCCAATATTAATAAGCATATTCTCAAGACATATGCACACGACACACAAGGGTCTAGCTCCAAGGTTGCATCTATTCATCCTTTCAGAGAGTTAAAATTCATTATCAAACACTCCGCAACAGGGAAGCTTTTTTTTATTTATTTTTTTATCTTCAAGATCAAAACTTTGACCTCCATTGGGCTGAAGGAGAAGTTAGAATAAATAAAAAAAAAATACTTTATTATCTTTTTTGTGACTATTGTAGTATTATTGTAAAGTATTATACATAATACAGAATTGGAGCCAATTTTTAGGTAGGTTCTGCCTCAAAATCAGCTCCAAAGTCCACCTGAAATATGCCTCCTACTCAGGTAGATTTTTTCCTCTAGCTGAATTTTTTCATATGGAGACTCCAATGCTAATGTGAGTCCAGGCTGAGACTCACATTCAAATAAATGGGAAGGCAGATTTCAAAGCAGATTTTCAGAATCGGCATCAAAATCAGGTTCTAAAATCGGTTTCAAATAGCTGAATCAGAATTTTTTTGCCTGACAAATTCAGTGTCAAATTGTTCTCTGCAAACCAGCACTTAGGTAGTGTGTGCATTTTGTCTTTGTCTGTATCTGTGTTGTTTCCATTAGTCACTAATTGTTTCATTAATTCCCTTGAGGATTAATTGTGTCCTTGCCCTGTGTGTGTATACACACCTCTCTTATCCAACAGATTATATGTGTCTGAGGAAGAGGGAAGATTAACCCTTGAAACACACTTTACGTGTAGTTTTTTAATATTTTCAGTATGTTTTAATAAATCCATTGTACAGTACTAACAGTACTATATAATGATGTCATTGTGACCTCACAATGTGCACTGTGACACCACACTAAGGCATCTGAAAAAAACAGGAAAGGAAGGACGCTTTGTAGTGTATTATTGACATGCTGCGATTTCCAAACTTGTAAATCATGGCATGTCCACAAGTGGGCATGGAATTCGCTAGAATTCCATCCACTTTGCCTTTACTGTAAAACGCCATGATTATTTCCTCCGCGGGCAAGTCGCAGTGTTTCCGTCCCGTGGGCCTCAGCCTTACAGTGTTATGTCTGGACTGAACAATATGACTTGGTGAGAACTGTTCCCCATCAGCTTGCTTTAAAGATGTGGCCAATGGCTCCACAACAATACAATAGAAGTACCTTGTCTGTTTTCTCAATGGTAACATTACAATGGGGAATTGTGACATCACATAGGGCATAACAACATTATAATTTTGCATGGTGACATAACAATGAACTAGGGCTCTGTGATATCACAAGGGGGCTTTGCAACATCACAATGGTCTCTATAATGTCACAATGGGGCTTGTGGCATCAAAGTTAGATCTCTGACATCACAGCCGGCTTTGTGACACCAGAATGGGCCCTTTAATACAAAAAAGGGGTTTTAAGAGGCCCTGCTGACATACGCTAAAATGTTATTTATTAGAACCAAGTAAAAGAATTAAGACAACCCTTTCCTTGTTCACGTATAAACTAACAAAGCAGAAAAATATCGGCCAGAACATCCATGTAACAAAAAAACACATTTTGAGCAGGAACAATTAACTCTTTATATAACCAATGTAAAAGTACTCATAATCTTAATATAACAAATAGTACACACGTCTAACACAGGTATATTGGGGGGTTATTGCTGTATGAACAAAAACACTGTAAGAACACATAAAATGTACAATAAAAATGATGATAATAAATAAAAAATTATATAATTAATAATAGTAGGATCAAATGAACATAATTCCCATAAATTGGCTAATACATAGACCCGCACCTTGGAAGAGTGAACCTACATATAAACTAATCCCAGATCATAATATTAAACAGCCAGAATGTAGCCAAAGTAAAGAAATAACACAGATAATCCAGTAAGTTAATTACTTAGAATCAATAGAGAAGTGAAGGGTTGCTAATAAAATGTGATGCCAAAGGACATAATATGCAACCTGAATGTAACTGCAGAGAAGTAAGGAGTTTCTGTAGAACCATAGACTGAAATGTTTCCAAATAACTGAGTGTTGTAACGGGTAGAATGGAGCGTTAACAGCAACACATCCTGGGTCTACATCACCTGTTGCACCACTACCATGGTTTGTTTCACTAGATCCAGTCTCTTGTTGTTTATCCACAATCCACAATTCTATAATGTCTTGTGAGAACCCTTGGATCACACTACTTTATAAAGATCTTTTTCTCTAACATATGGGATTCTACCCAACTTATTTTAGAGTTAACGTTATGTCTCTGAAAGTTACTCTTTTTTGTCACTTGATGTAAGTACATTGTACTCTAACATCAGACATGATCTAAGAATTCAGAGTCAGCCATACTCATTACATAGACTCCTCCACCTAGACAAATGCAATTTATTCTAAGTATTTATACATATACTTAATATATTTGTCATGACGGCACAATTTTATTTTAGAAAAATGAGGGGCTGTGCAATAGGGACATATTTAATCCCAATTTATGCAAATATATTCATGGAGTGATTTGAGTCCCTTTATATTTCAGTCCCCTCATTCTGAGAACATTATAAAAGATTAATCGATGATTTGGTCATGATATGGTCAGGCATTAAGGAAGAGGCTGAGATTTTCATTAATGTTCTGAACACTAATCCATGGGGGCTTACAGTACACATTAAATTTTGCTGAAAATGCAACTGAATTATTAAATGTAATTATTTCCAAGTAAGAGAACAATTCTTTAGTTACAAAAAAAATATGTAAAAAAATAGAAAGTGTTGATAGAAATTTTTTATTTCTTGTTTAACAGATACCTATCAAAATGACAGAGAGACATCCCCTATGGGCAGTATTTAAGATTTAAAAAATTGCAAAAGAAATGAAAATTTTAATTCACAAGCCAACATTACTCAGAAAAGATTTCAGGGAAGGAAACATCCTCAAGTGATGTACTAAAATAAAAAGGTGTTTTAGATCAAAAGAAATATCTTCTATAGGGTTGAGCCGATCTTAAGATTTCAGGATCGTCTTTAAAATCCGATTTCCAATCATTCCCGATCCCAATTCCAATCCTAATGCAAGTCAATTAGATTTTTTAATGATCGGAAATTGAATTTTAAAAATGATCCTATTCACTACACAGCATGGAGTCCAAAAATTGAAGGCTTCAATTTTTGGACTCCACGCTGTGTAGTGATTAAAAAATCTGCCAGCTACTTAGTCCCCCTCGCTGTCCACTTACCTGCACAGAACTGCTGTCGCGTCTCCTCCCGGTGTATACGCCGCTCCCCGGAGCTCCGGCCTGTTGTTCTCTGTCCGTTTCTCTCTTCTCTCATTCAGATGCCGGCAGAGCACCATATGCACCCCGGCCTCCCTAGTCTCCATACCCTGTACCCTGTACCCACCCACACTTTCCCAAGCCACAGCAAGCCCCGCGTACTCTCAGCATCAGTAACACCAGCCTAGGGAGGCGGGAGCGCGCACGGCACTCAGCCGGCATGTGAATGAGAGAGGAGAGGACAGAGAACAATGGCCTGGAGCTCCGGGGAGCGGCAGCGGTTCTGTGCAGGTAAGTTAAAGTTAAGTTAAGTTGCAGGTAAGGGTTGAGCGATCGGGATCGGAATTCTGTTCCCGAATGTTTTTAGGCAGGATCGGAATCCGATCGCGATCGTGAAATTTACTCGATTGCCAATCAGGATCCAATCTTTTCCAATCCTGATCGCTCAACCCTAATCTTCTAGCAAAAAAAGAAAAAACACAAATCCCAACTTATTAATAACATTACAGTGTACTAAATCCAATTTGTTACCTCTTTCAATTCTCATTATAGAGATATTGGGGTTTTTAAAGAGAAGTCTGTCTACACAATGAGGGGTATATTAACATGGGCAAGAACATTAAGAAACAATCTAGCATCTAGCGTATTACCCAAAGTAAATATTAGTCAATGGAAGTTAAAAATCAGAAATCTCCAGCGGACGTTTTTTGATGTGATAAAAGAGAAGTTTATGTTGTAAAATAACTGCACATGATGTCAGAAAGTACAGGAGAATCATTTATAATGCAAACCCATTTAGACTTCATTTTTATGTGGTTTATTTAATCCAATGTGATTGTCACCTCCGATACATTGATTGTATGACCCGCCTGATGAACATCCCACTAAATAACATAGCTAGGGCATCAATAATTCATATATAAAACATAGATTGTCTCGGATACGCAAACTAAAGATGGCTGACGGAAAATTCATTATGTTAGAGGAGACATCACTAAACAGTCACTAGAAATACATTACAGAAAGGTATTAACCGAGAATCTTCCTGGATCTTTAATCATAACAGATAAGATGTAATACTACATTTCTTTTATTGGTATAGTCTTAAGAAAATTCCTAAGTAATACAGGTCTTTCACTGTTTAGATTATATTCAGATTATTGAAACATTTGCATTTTTCTATTTTGGCAGCTTCATCAAATGTGTCAGAAAAAGAACTGGGAGTTATTAGGAGTTGGAAGCATCTTCTTCGTTCTTCTTATTCACATATAAATAATATTTGTGTATTGAGCCATTGGTTGGGTGCGGTTTCTCTGGCCAGCACTCGTCGGTCTCTATCTCCCAGTTTCGGGGGTCTGCTGACTCGGGGCACATTCCAACAATCGCTGTTCACCTTCCACTTCGCAATCACATAGGCCACTGTCGGTTTTGGGTAATTCAGTTTGCTTTCTGTGTCCTTTAAGGATCAAATATTTCTGTGATACCCCCACTATTACCCCTTTCTCAAAATTGGACAACTCTGCACTTCGTAGCATCTTGCATGTGACTAATGCCAATGCTGTTTCCTACACGATATTTAATGTCGGAAGGCATGACACCGCAGATATCTTCATTTGCATGGGTGTCCAAATACTTATTGGTAGACAGTGTATATCCTTTCTCATGTATCTGAGGAAGAGAATTGATTTCTCAAAACACATCATACTATCTAAATGTACAGTGATATACAAAAGTTTGGACACCCCTGGTCAAAATGACTGTTATTGTGAAAAGTTAAGCAAGTTGGAGATAAAAATGATCTTCAAAAGGCATAACATTAAAGATGATACATTCCCAATGTATTTTTTGTAAAGAAAAAATATTTTCTTATGTTACATTTTCAAAATGGCCTGAAGCAAAAGTTTGGGCACCCTGTAAGGTTAGTACTTAGTAGCACACACTTTGGCAAGTATCACAGCTTGTAAATGCTTTTTGTAGCTAGCCAAGAGTCTTTCAATTCTTGTTTGAGAGATTTTCATCAAATCTTCCTTGGAAAGGTCTTCCAGTTCTGTGAGATTCCTGGCACGTCTTTCATGTGCTGCTCTTTTACAGTCTAGCCACAGATTTTCAATGATGTTTAGGGGACTATGAGTGCTATGGTAAAACCTTCAGCTTGTGCCTTGTCTATAGTGGATTTTGAGATGTGTTTTGGACCATTATCCATTTTTAGAAGCCATAGTCTTTTAAATTTCAGCCTTTTTAAAGATGGTGTTATGTTTGCCTTCCAAATTTGCAGAAATTTCAATGAATCCATTCTTCCCTCTCCTCGTGAAATGTTCCCTGTGCCATTAGATGCAACACAATCCCAAGGCATGATTGATCCACCCTTAAGTTTACTGGTTGGAGAGATGTTTTTTTTTTTTCCTGAAATTCTGTGCCCATATTTCTCCAGCGTACCTTTGATCATTGTGGCTAAAAAATTTTGTTTTAACCTCATCGGCCCACAGGACTTGTTTCCAAAATGCATCAGGCTTGTTTAGATGTTCTTTTCCAAACTTCAGATGCTGAATGTTATGGTGAGGACGCAGCAGAGGCTTTCTTTTGATGTTTGTTCCATAAAGGCCATAATTGTGCAGGTATCACTGCACAGTAGAACGATGTACCATAACTCCAGAGTCTGCTAAATCTTCCTGAAGGTCTTTTGCAGACAAGCTGGGGTTCTGATTTGCCACTCTGGCAATCCTACAAGCAGCTGTCTCTGAAGTGTTTTTTGTCTTATTTTAACCTCCTTATTTTATCTTATCTTGATCTCCACTCTTTCTGCAACTGGCTGATGAAGGTCTGAGACCTTAGTCAAAATTATCTGAGCACACAAATTTACAAGGGTCCCCACACTTTTGCAAGGTACTGCTTTCCCTTTTTCACTCTAAAATTATAGTCAAACATAATAATACCCCGATATTGCTTAAAATGATATATGTGTGTTAAATATTTAACTTTATGCCATTTAAAGATCATTTCATCTTCAACTTATTTAACTGTTCACAATAACAGTCATTTTGACCAGGGGTGTCCAAACTTTGTATGCCAATGTAAGTGGCCACAGCCTCTTATATAGGTGACACATATTATCTAGTGATTGGTAATCCTTATGAGATTTGCCTCATGGATATTCGAAAGGTGTGCCCCCAGGTTTTGCTTTGGACCTAACTTGCTTGGTCCTAAGGAGAAGTTCTATTAATATACACCAGAGTCTGAAGATACCCTAGAGTATAATCATGGCGGCCCTAGTGAGGTGCAAAAATTAAACATCTCACATTCACTTTCCCTTACCTCTCCAGGATTCCATCGTTCTGTCCAGTCTTCTGTCCTGGTATCTTCTGGTTTCCTGACTGATGTCATATGGAGTATGTCAACATCATGACGTTTCGACATAAGCAACATGACTTTGATGCCCTCAACATGACAGGCCTCAGCAGTCTCTCAGGGACCATAATATCATCCAGGAGACTGAAAGAGATCAGATGCTTCTCTGCAGAGCCACAGAGAGCTGAAGAAAGATGGGTACAAGTTGCTTAATATTTTTGTGACCTGCCCCAGGTCCTCCAGTTATTATAGTCTGTAAGACCCCAGAGTATAATAAATATTTGTGAGTTGCGAACCCTAAAAAGCAAAAATCTCTGGTTTGTCCACTCCTAAAATGTTTGGAAAACTCATAAAAACCCAGTTATCTCATCCCTACTATTAACCTGTAGAGGTCATTCCCAGGTTGATATCTCTATGTGCCTGGAATAGGAGGTAACAAGCTGAATGATGCCTTGGTCCAGGTATATAGAGATAGGTCTGTGGCTGAAAATGTAATATTTGCCCTAGCGAGCCTTCTAGCCCAGGCAGTCGCTGTCTTTGAACATGTCTTCATTTTTGTCATTTTACCAATAGACCACTTTATTACAATAAACAGAATTTTGGTTTAACAAGACACTAGCAGCCCCTAGCACAGCGGTTCTCAACCTGTGGGTCGTGACCCTGGTGGGGGTCGAACGACCAAAACACAGGGGTCGCCTAAAGCATACCTCCCAACCGTCCCCGTCGGTGGGAGGTATGTCCGGGTTCCAACTTATTGGCGCCCGGAGGACGCCGATGAGTTGAACACACAGGCGATTAAAGCAGGAGCTGACACAGGCAGCTCCTGCTTTAATGCTGTGCTGCGACTTCTGTATGTGTAGCCGCGATGTCATGTCCGGGAGACTGTAGGAGGATTATACTGTTTGGGAGCACATGACAAATTAATGAGAATGGGCAGAGTCTAATCTTCAAAAAGTTGGGAGGTATGCCTAAAGCCATCAGAAAATACATATTTCCGATGGCTGTAGCCACTGAGAAGCCAGTCTGCAGCAGCGCTATTCAGCTGGAATGCACGCCATTATGGACGTGTGTTCCAAACTGAATGGGGTCACCACAACATGAAGAACTGTATTGCGGGGTCACGGCATTAGAAAGGTTGAGAACCACTGCCCTATACATTAGGTCCTGGTTCATGGACATATAATGGAACTCTTTGTCAACACCTAGATACTGGGGTTCACCATTTACCACATTTACATTTTCCCTGGCATGAGCCAGATTAGGATCTCTAATTTGAGCAGTACCAAAATTGTCACAGGACACCTAAAGGGTATCTTAGGAACTACCTCCTGACCTTCAGCATCACCAGCCAATAGCAACAGGGGAAAGTTATTTACATCTTGGGTCACCCCTACAGCTGGTGTTTCCCTGTCAGGATCAAAGGGTTCAGGGTTAACCTTAGGCAAGACATCACTAATATTAACATTTTTTAGGACATTATAGTCTCAGTTTTTTCCACATATTCCAAAACAGAGGAAAATCCCACCCTATGATTACCCTATGGAACAGGTGTGAGCCTAATGTTAATATGATGGTAAAGTGTTTTAATGCAATGCAAAATCATGTGTAACCCATCATTTTTCTTTTTATAGATTACCGTATATACCCAAGTATAAGCCTAGTTTTTCAGCACAGTTTTTGTGCTGAGGAAAAACACTCTGCTTATACTCGAGTTAAGCAAAAATTAAAATTAAAAAAAAATTTTTTGGAGGGGGTGAGGGGGTCTATGACCAGGCGCAATAGTAATATATAGAATCTCCCATAAAATAGTGGGGAAAAAAAGCTTTAGAAAAATATAATTAAAAAATTAATAAATATAAGTTCTAAATCACTCCTTTCCCTAGAATACATATAAAAATAGAAAATGACTGTGAAACACATACACATTAGGTATCCCTGTGTCTGACAGTGCCCGGTCTACTGAATATAGGGTGTCTGCAGAGCTCCTGTTCTGTTGGGAAGGGGTTAATAGGAGCACTGCAGATACCCTATATTCAGCCAGGCTGAATTTCAAGTGGGGGGAAAAAACCCAGTCCTCAAGCTCAGGGAAGGGGCAGACAGACAACCAAAACACCCCCTCCCCTTTCCCAGCACCTACTGCACCCAAAATCTCCGACCATTTTAATTTTTGAAATTTTCCAGTAGCTGCTGCATTTCCCCCCTCGGCTTATACTCGAGTCAATAGGTTTTCCCAGTTTTTTTGTGGTAAAATTAGGGGCCTTGGCTTATATTCGGGTCGGCTTATACTCAAGTATATACAGTATATTATACAGATGTGTCCTTCTTTACCTTTGCTCTTGGCTGGAGATGTCCATATATTTGTGTCAAGAGATGACCAGCTTTTCACAATATGATATCACAAAATGATATGCTATCTGTCTTATATATGTCTAAATGCAGATAACCAGTGGCTGTGCTGTGAATTTCAGCATTTTAAGGGTGCATTCACATTGAGTATACGCTGATTGATTCTGAACGTGTAACTTATTCCGAATCAGCAGCGTTAAAACAGATCCAATTGCTTTCTATGGGAGCCGCCATATGTGCGATCCCCATAGAAATGAATGGGCTGCTTTTTTCCCTATTGCTTTCAATGTGATACGACCTTCCATATATTGCTCGACAAGTTCTCAGTGTGTGACGAGTATAGTGCACTATTGCTCGTTTCTTTACCAGCGATGGCCTATTGACTTCTGTCTTGGGCAACCTAGACTTCCCTGCAGCTTTGCATTACCCTTTTCTTGTCTGCCCCACCATCCATCCACCTCTAACGTTCCTTAAAGTTCTGTCTCCAACCTCCTTCCTTCCCTACATTGAACTAATACCCCAAGAAATTAGAGACCTAGCATCATATTAGCATGACTTTTCTCCCATTCGAACGCCTATGCGTATGCTCCACAATGCCCCTACATCCATTATCTATCATCTATGACATATTCTCCATGGTAAGGATTAGAGATGAGCGAACACTAAAATGTTCGAGGTTCGAAATTCGATTCGAACAGCCGCTCAATGTTCGTGTGTTCGAACGGGTTTCGAACCCCATTATAGTCTATGGGGAACAGATACTCGTTAAGGGGGAAACCCAAATCCGTGTCTGGAGGGTCACCAAGTCCACTATGACACCCCAGGAAATGATGCCAACACCTCTGGAATCACACTGGGACAGCAGGGGAAGCATGTCTGGGGGCATCTAACACACCAAAGACCCTCTATTACCCCAACATCACAGCCTAACAACTACACACTTTACACACTCAATACCACCTCTCTGACAGTAGGAAAACACCTTGAAACATGTGTATTTGGCACTTGCAGTGAGGAGAGCTTGTCACCAGCAGTGAATTTGGCCCTTGTAGTAAGTTGAGGTTGGCACCAACATTTGTTTTGAAAATCAGGGTGGATTGAGCCTCTAACCAGCAGAGTTTGGGCAAATTCATGGTGGAGGGAGCCTCTAAAAACCCCAGTTTGGACCAATTCATGGTGGAGGGAGACTCTAAAAACCCCAGTTTGGACCAATTCATGGTGGAGGGAGCCTCTAAAAACCCCAGTTTGGACCAATTCATGGTGGAGGGAGCCTCTAACCAGCCCAGTTTGGGCAAATTCATGGTGGAGGGAGCCTCTAACCAGCCCAGTTTGGACCAATTAATGGTGGAGGGAGCCTCTAACCAGCCCAGTTTGGACCAATTAATGGTGGAGGGAGCCTCTAACCACCCCAGTTTGGACCAATTCATGGTGGAGGGAGCCTCTAACCAGCCCAGTTTGGACCAATTCATGGTGGAGGGAGCCTCTAAAAAACCCAGTTTGGACCAATTCATGGTGGAGGGAGCCTCTAAACAGCCCAGTTTGGGCAAATTCATGGTGGAGGGAGCCTCTAACCACCCCAGTTTGGACCAATTCATGGTGGAGGGAGCCTCTAAACAGCCAAGTTTGGACCAATTCATGGTGAAGGGAGCCTCTAAAAACCCGTTTGGACCAATTCATGGTGGAGGGAGCCTCTAACCAGCCCAGTTTGGGCAAATTCATGGTGGAGGGAGCCTCTAAACAGCCCAGTTTGGGCAAATTCATGGTGGAGGGAGCCTCTAACCAGCCCAGTTTGGACCAATTCATGGTGGAGGGAGCCTCTAACCAGCCCAGTTTGGGCAAATTCATGGTGGAGGGAGCCTCTAAACAGCCCAGTTTGGGCAAATTCATGGTGGAGGGAGCCTCTAACCAGCCCAGTTTGGACCAATTCATGGTGGAGGGAGCCTCTAACCAGCCCAGTTTGGGCAAATTCATGGTGGAGGGAGCCTCTAAACAGCCCAGTTTGGGCAAATTCATGGTGGAGGGAGCCTCTAACCAGCCCAGTTTGGACCAATTAATGGTGGAGGGAGCCTCTAAACAGCCAAGTTTTGGGAAATTCATGGTGGAGGGAGCCTCTAACCAGCCCAGTTTGGACCAATTCATGGTGGAGGGAGCCTCTAACCAGCCCAGTTTGGACCAATTCATGGTGGAGGGAGCCTCTAAACAGCCCAGTTTGGGCAAATTCATGGTGGAGGGAGCCTCTAAAAAACCCAGTTTGGACCAATTCATGGTGGAGGGAGCCTCTAATTAGCCCAGTTTGGACCAATTAATTGTGGAGGGAGCCTCTAACCAGCCCAGTTTGGACCAATTAATGGTGGAGGGAGCCTCTAACCACCCCAGTTTGGGCAAATTCATGGTGGAGGGAGCCTCTAACCAGCCCAGTTTGGACCAATTAATGGTGGAGGGAGCCTCTAAACAGCCAAGTTTTGGGAAATTCATGGTGGAGGGAGCCTCTAACCAGCCCAGTTTGGACCAATTCATGGTGGAGGGAGCCTCTAAACAGCCCAGTTTGGGCAAATTCATGGTGGAGGGAGCCTCTAACCAGCCAAGTTTGGACCAATTCATGGTGAAGGGAGCCTCTAAAAACCCGTTTGGACCAATTCATGGTGGAGGGAGCCTCTAACCAGCCCAGTTTGGGCAAATTCATGGTGGAGGGAGCCTCTAAACAGCCCAGTTTGGGCAAATTCATGGTGGAGGGAGCCTCTAACCAGCCCAGTTTGGACCAATTCATGGTGGAGGGAGCCTCTAACCAGCCCAGTTTGGGCAAATTCATGGTGGAGGGAGCCTCTAAACAGCCCAGTTTGGGCAAATTCATGGTGGAGGGAGCCTCTAACCAGCCCAGTTTGGACCAATTAATGGTGGAGGGAGCCTCTAACCAGCCCAGTTTGGGCAAATTCATGGTGGAGGGAGCCTCTAAACAGCCCAGTTTGGGCAAATTCATGGTGGAGGGAGCCTCTAACCAGCCCAGTTTGGACCAATTCATGGTGGAGGGAGCCTCTAACCAGCCCAGTTTGGGCAAATTCATGGTGGAGGGAGCCTCTAAACAGCCCAGTTTGGGCAAATTCATGGTGGAGGGAGCCTCTAACCAGCCCAGTTTGGACCAATTAATGGTGGAGGGAGCCTCTAAACAGCCAAGTTTTGGGAAATTCATGGTGGAGGGAGCCTCTAACCAGCCCAGTTTGGACCAATTCATGGTGGAGGGAGCCTCTAAACAGCCCAGTTTGGGCAAATTCATGGTGGAGGGAGCCTCTAAACAGCCAAGTTTGGACCAATTCATGGTGAAGGGAGCCTCTAAAAACCCGTTTGGACCAATTCATGGTGGAGGGAGCCTCTAACCAGCCCAGTTTGGGCAAATTCATGGTGGAGGGAGCCTCTAAACAGCCCAGTTTGGGCAAATTCATGGTGGAGGGAGCCTCTAACCAGCCCAGTTTGGACCAATTCATGGTGGAGGGAGCCTCTAACCAGCCCAGTTTGGACCAATTAATGGTGGAGGGAGCCTCTAAACAGCCAAGTTTTGGGAAATTCATGGTGGAGGGAGCCTCTAACCAGCCCAGTTTGGACCAATTCATGGTGGAGGGAGCCTCTAACCAGCCCAGTTTGGACCAATTCATGGTGGAGGGAGCCTCTAAACAGCCCAGTTTGGGCAAATTCATGGTGGAGGGAGCCTCTAAAAAACCCAGTTTGGACCAATTCATGGTGGAGGGAGCCTCTAATTAGCCCAGTTTGGACCAATTAATTGTGGAGGGAGCCTCTAACCAGCCCAGTTTGGACCAATTAATGGTGGAGGGAGCCTCTAACCACCCCAGTTTGGGCAAATTCATGGTGGAGGGAGCCTCTAACCAGCCCAGTTTGGACCAATTAATGGTGGAGGGAGCCTCTAAACAGCCAAGTTTTGGGAAATTCATGGTGGAGGGAGCCTCTAACCAACCCAGTTTGGACCAATTCATGGTGGAGGGAGCCTCTAAACAGCCCAGTTTGGGCAAATTCATGGTGGAGGGAGCCTCTAAAAAACCCAGTTTGGACCAATTCATGGTGGAGGGAGCCTCTAATTAGCCCAGTTTGGACCAATTAATTGTGGAGGGAGCCTCTAACCAGCCCAGTTTGGACCAATTCATGGTGGAGGGAGCCTCTAACCAGCCCAGTTTGGGCAAATTCATGGTGGAGGGAGCCTCTAAACAGCCCAGTTTGGGCAAATTCATGGTGGAGGGAGCCTCTAACCAGCCCAGTTTGGACCAATTAATGGTGGAGGGAGCCTCTAAACAGCCAAGTTTTGGGAAATTCATGGTGGAGGGAGCCTCTAACCAGCCCAGTTTGGACCAATTCATGGTGGAGGGAGCCTCTAAACAGCCCAGTTTGGGCAAATTCATGGTGGAGGGAGCCTCTAAACAGCCAAGTTTGGACCAATTCATGGTGAAGGGAGCCTCTAAAAACCCGTTTGGACCAATTCATGGTGGAGGGAGCCTCTAACCAGCCCAGTTTGGGCAAATTCATGGTGGAGGGAGCCTCTAAACAGCCCAGTTTGGGCAAATTCATGGTGGAGGGAGCCTCTAACCAGCCCAGTTTGGACCAATTCATGGTGGAGGGAGCCTCTAACCAGCCCAGTTTGGGCAAATTCATGGTGGAGGGAGCCTCTAAACAGCCCAGTTTGGGCAAATTCATGGTGGAGGGAGCCTCTAACCAGCCCAGTTTGGACCAATTAATGGTGGAGGGAGCCTCTAAACAGCCAAGTTTTGGGAAATTCATGGTGGAGGGAGCCTCTAACCAGCCCAGTTTGGACCAATTCATGGTGGAGGGAGCCTCTAACCAGCCCAGTTTGGACCAATTCATGGTGGAGGGAGCCTCTAAACAGCCCAGTTTGGGCAAATTCATGGTGGAGGGAGCCTCTAAAAAACCCAGTTTGGACCAATTCATGGTGGAGGGAGCCTCTAATTAGCCCAGTTTGGACCAATTAATTGTGGAGGGAGCCTCTAACCAGCCCAGTTTGGACCAATTAATGGTGGAGGGAGCCTCTAACCACCCCAGTTTGGGCAAATTCATGGTGGAGGGAGCCTCTAACCAGCCCAGTTTGGACCAATTAATGGTGGAGGGAGCCTCTAAACAGCCAAGTTTTGGGAAATTCATGGTGGAGGGAGCCTCTAACCAGCCCAGTTTGGACCAATTCATGGTGGAGGGAGCCTCTAAACAGCCCAGTTTGGGCAAATTCATGGTGGAGGGAGCCTCTAAAAAACCCAGTTTGGACCAATTCATGGTGGAGGGAGCCTCTAATTAGCCCAGTTTGGACCAATTAATTGTGGAGGGAGCCTCTAACCAGCCCAGTTTGGGCAAATTCATGGTGGAGGGAGCCTCTAACCAGCCCAGTTTGGACCAATTCATGGTGGAGGGAGCCTCTAACCAGCCCAGTTTGGACCAATTCATGGTGGAGGGAGCCTCTAAAAAACCCAGTTTGGACCAATTCATGGTGGAGGGAGCCTCTAAACAGCCCAGTTTGGGCAAATTCATGGTGGAAGGAGCCTCTAACCAGCAGAGTTGTGGGAAAGCAGGGTGGAGGGAGCCTCTAACCAGCAGAGTTGGTGGAAATCAGGGTGGAGGGAGCCTCTAACCAGCAGAGTTGGGGGAAATCATGTTGGAGGGAGCCTAGTATTAGCAGAATTGTGCAACGCTTATGGTGGATGAGTATGAGGATGCGGAGGAATTGGAGAGGTTGAGTACAGACATGGAGTTTCATGTTGGGGTGCTTTACACAGGTGGGCACAAAAATGAAGGCTCTATCCAGTGGTGGTTCATTTTTATCAAAGTGAGCCGGTCGGCACTCTCAGCTGACAGACGGGTGCGCTTGTCAGTGATGATGCCACCGGCTGCACTGAACACCCTCTCAGATAGGACGCTGGCGGCAGGACAGGACAGCACCTCCAAGGCATATAGGGCAAGTTCAAGCCACAGGTCCAACTTCGACACCCAATACGTGTAGGGCGCAGAGGGGTCGGAGAGGACAGGGCTGTGGTCGGAAAGGTATTCCCGCAACATGCGCCTATACTTCTCACGCCTGGTGACACTAGGACCCTCCGTGGCGGCACTTTGGCGAGGGGGTGCCATCAAGGTGTCCCAGACCTTAGACAGTGTGCCCCTCGTTTGTGTGGACCGGTGAGAACTTGGTTGCCTACTGGAGGAACTGCCCTCCCTGCCGCCAACGTCACATGCTGGAAACATCTCCATCATATTCTGCACCAATTGCCTGTGGCAAGCATTGATGCGATTGGCCCTCCCCTCTACCGGAATAAAAGACGAGATGTTGTTTTTATACCGGGGGTCAAGGATAGCAAAGATCCAGTACTGGTTGTCCTCCATGATTTTGACAATACGCTTGTCGGTTGTAAAGCACCCCAACATGAACTCAGCCATGTCTGCCACAGTGTTAGTTGGCATGACTCCTCTGGCCCCACCGGAAAGTTCAATCTCCATTTCCTCCTCATCCTCCATGTCTACCCATCCGCGCTGCAACAATGGGACGATTCGAAGTTGCCCGGAAGCCTCCTGTATCACCATCACATCATCGGACAACTCTTCTTCCTCCTCCTCCTCCTCCTCCTCCTCCATTAAACGCAGTGAAGCGGACAGATGTGTGGACCTACTCTCCAGCTGTGACGGATCGGATGCTATCCCTAACTCCTCTGTGTGATCTGAGTTATCCCTGATGTCAATCAGGGATTCTCTCAGAACACACAAGAGCGGGATTGTAAGGCTCACCATCGCATCCTCAGAGCTCACCCTCCTTGTGGACTCCTCAAAGACCCGTAGGATGTCACAAAGGTCTCTCATCCATGGCCACTCATGGATGTGAAACTGAGGCAGCTGACTTTGTGGCACCCTAGGGTTTTGTAGCTGGTATTCCATCAAAGGTCTCTGCTGCTCAACCACTCTATTCAACATCTGAAACGTTGAGTTCCAGCGTGTGGGGACGTCGCACAAAAGCCGGTGTTGTGGCACATGCAGGCGTTGCTGGAGAGATTTTAAGCTAGCAGCGGCTACTGTCGACTTGCGAAAGTGGGCGCACATGCGCCGCACTTTCACCAGTAGCTCTGGAACATTGGGGTAGCTCTTTAGGAAACGTTGCACCACTAGGTTGAAGACGTGGGCCAGGCATGGAACATGTTGGAGTCCGGCAAGCTCCAGAGCTGCTACCAGGTTCCGGCCGTTATCACAAACGACCATGCCTGGGCCCAGGTGCAGCGGCTCAAACCATATTGCCGTCTCATCGAGGAGGGCATCCCTCACCTCGGAGGCAGTGTGCTGTCTGTCCCCCAAGCTGATCAGCTTCAGCACAGCCTGCTGACGTCTACCAACGCCAGTGCTGCAACGTTTCCAACTCGTAGCTGGGGTCAATCTAACAGCGGAGGAGGAGGCGGTGGCGGAGGAGGAGGCGGTGGCGGAGGAGGAGGCGGTAGAGGAGGAGGAGGAGGGGGGTGTTCTTCTCGTGTCCCTGCCAGGAATGTTAGGCGGGGAGACGAGGTACACCGGGCCAGTTTGGGAAGCAGTCCCAGCCTCAACTACATTCACCCAGTGTGCCGTCAGTGAAATGTAGCGTCCCTGTCCGCATGCACTTGTCCACGCGTCGGTGGTCAAGTGGACCTTTGTGCAAAGCGCGGAACTAAGGGCCCGCCTGATGTTGAGTGACACGTGCTGGTGCAAGGCGGGGACGGCACACCGGGAGAAGTAGTGACGGCTAGGGACGGCATAGCGAGGTGCCGCAGTTGCCATCAGGTCCAGGAAGGCGGGAGTTTCAACAAGCCGGAACGCCAACATCTCCTGGGCCAGCAGTTTAGCGATGTTGGCGTTCAAGGCTTGCGCGTGTGGGTGGTTAGCAGTGTATTTCTGCCGCCGCTCCAATGTCTGAGAGATGGTGGGTTGTTGTAAAGAAACGCCTGATGGTGCCTTTGATGGTGCAGGAGAAGGAGATAAGACAGGACCAGGGGAGGATGAGGTAGAAGTCAACAAAGTGGCGGAGGCAGATGAAGTGGTGTCCTGGCTCGTCCTCTGGAGTGCATCGCCAGCACAGTCAGCAGTGGCAGTGGCAGAGGCAGAGGCAGTGGCAGTGGCGTGAACGGCAGGCGGCCTTTGTCCTGCCGTTGCTGCCTGCCACTGATTCCAGTGCTTGGATTCCAAATGACGGCGCATTGAAGTGGTGGACAGGTTGCTCTTCTCAGAGCCCCTAATCAATTTCGAGAGGCAAATTGTGCAGACAACACTATATCTGTCCTCGGCGCATTCCTTGAAAAAACTCCACACCTTCGAGAAACGTGCCCTCGAGGTGGGAGTTTTTCGGGGCTGGGTACGAACTGGAACATCTTGGGAGATTCCGGGTGTGGCCTGGCTTCGCCTAAGCTGCTGACCTCTGCCTCTGCCTCTAGCTACCCTTTTTGGTGCTGCACCTGCCTCAACATCCACACTACTTTCCCCGCTTGACATCCCCCCTGTCCAGGTCGGGTCAGTGTCCTCATCATCCACCACTTCCTCTTCCAACTCCTGTCTCATCTCCTCCTCCCGCACAATGCGCCGGTCAACTGGATGCCCTGACGGCAACTGCGTCACATCATCGTCGATGAGGGTGGGTTGCTGGTCATCCACCACCAAATCGAACGGAGATGGAGGAGACTCTAGTGTTTGAGCATCTGGACACAGATGCTCCTCTGTTAGGTTCGTGGAATCGTGACGTGGAGAGGCAGGTTGAGGGACAATGAAAGGAGCGGAGAACAGCTCTGGGGAGCAGGGACAGTTTGGGTTATTGTTCTGTAAAGCTTCGGAATTTTGGGAGGAAGGAAGACAAGACTGTTGGGTAATAGGAGGAGAGGAGGCAGAGTCTGACTGGCTGCTGGACAATGTGCTGTAAGCATTCTCTGACAGCCATTGCAAGACCTGTTCCTGGTTCTCGGGCCTACTAAGGTTTGTACCCTGCAGTTTAGTTAATGTGGCAAGCAACCCTGGCACTGTGGAGTGGCGCAATGCTTGCTGCCCCACAGGAGTAGGCACGGGACGCCCTGTGGCTTCACTGCTACCTTGCTCCCCAGAACCATTCCCCCGACCTCGCCCACGGCCTCGTCCACGTCCCTTTCCGGGAGCCTTGCGCATTTTGAATTTCTAGTTAGAAATTGGCACTGTATACCAGTAGTAAAAATTGTGGGTGCATGTAACCCCAATATATTCTTTGAATTCCCAGTCAGAAACTGGCACTATATGGCAGTAGCAAGAAATGAGGGTATTTGTATTCCCAATATACTCTTTGAATTCCCAGTCAGACAATGGCACTGTATACCAGTAGTAAAAATTGTGGGTGCACGTAACCCCAATATATTCTTTGAATTCCCAGTCAGAAACTGGCACTATATGGCAGTAGCAAGAAATGAGGGTATTTGTATTCCCAATATACTCTTTGAATTCCCAGTCAGACAATGGCACTGTATACCAGTAGTAAAAATTGTGGGTGCACGTAACCCCAATATATTCTTTGAATTCCCAGTCAGAAACTGGCACTATATGGCAGTAGCAAGAAATGAGGGTATTTGTATTCCCAATATACTCTTTGAATTCCCAGTCAGACAATGGCACTGTATACCAGTAGTAAAAATTGTGGGTGCACGTAACCCCAATATATTCTTTGAATTCCCAGTCAGAAACTGGCACTATATGGCAGTAGCAAGAAATGAGGGTATTTGTATTCCCAATATACTCTTTGAATTCCCAGTCAGACAATGGCACTGTATACCAGTAGTAAAAATTGTGGGTGCACGTAACCCCAATATATTCTTTGAATTCCCAGTCAGAAACTGGCACTATATGGCAGTAGCAAGAAATGAGGGTATTTGTATTCCCAATATACTCTTTGAATTCCCAGTCAGACAATGGCACTGTATACCAGTAGTAAAAATTGTGGGTGCACGTAACCCCAATATATTCTTTGAATTCCCAGTCAGAAACTGGCACTATATGGCAGTAGCAAGAAATGAGGGTATTTGTATTCCCAATATACTCTTTGAATTCCCAGTCAGACAATGGCACTGTATACCAGTAGTAAAAATTGTGGGTGCACGTAACCCCAATATATTCTTTGAATTCCCAGTCAGAAACTGGCACTATATGGCAGTAGCAAGAAATGAGGGTATTTGTATTCCCAATATACTCTTTGAATTCCCAGTCAGACAATGGCACTGTATACCAGTAGTAAAAATTGTGGGTGCACGTAACCCCAATATATTCTTTGAATTCCCAGTCAGAAACTGGCACTATATGGCAGTAGCAAGAAATGAGGGTATTTGTATTCCCAATATACTCTTTGAATTCCCAGTCAGACAATGGCACTGTATACCAGTAGTAAAAATTGTGGGTGCACGTAACCCCAATATATTCTTTGAATTACCAGTCAGAAACTGGCACTATATGGCAGTAGCAAGAAATGAGGGTATTTGTATTCCCAATATACTCTTTGAATTCCCAGTCAGACAATGGCACTGTATACCAGTAGTAAAAATTGTGGGTGCACGTAACCCCAATATATTCTTTGAATTCCCAGTCAGAAACTGGCACTATATGGCAGTAGCAAGAAATGAGGGTATTTGTATTCCCAATATACTCTTTGAATTCCCAGTCAGACAATGGCACTGTATACCAGTAGTAAAAATTGTGGGTGCACGTAACCCCAATATATTCTTTGAATTCCCAGTCAGAAACTGGCACTATATGGCAGTAGCAAGAAATGAGGGTATTTGTATTCCCAATATACTCTTTGAATTCCCAGTCAGACAATGGCACTGTATACCAGTAGTAAAAATTGTGGGTGCACGTAACCCCAATATATTCTTTGAATTCCCAGTCAGAAACTGGCACTATATGGCAGTAGCAAGAAATGAGGGTATTTGTATTCCCAATATACTCTTTGAATTCCCAGTCAGACAATGGCACTGTATACCAGTAGTAAAAATTGTGGGTGCACGTAACCCCAATATATTCTTTGAATTCCCAGTCAGAAACTGGCACTATATGGCAGTAGCAAGAAATGAGGGTATTTGTATTCCCAATATACTCTTTGAATTCCCAGTCAGACAATGGCACTGTATACCAGTAGTAAAAATTGTGGGTGCACGTAACCCCAATATATTCTTTGAATTCCCAGTCAGAAACTGGCACTATATGGCAGTAGCAAGAAATGAGGGTATTTGTATTCCCAATATACTCTTTGAATTCCCAGTCAGACAATGGCACTGTATACCAGTAGTAAAAATTGTGGGTGCACGTAACCCCAATATATTCTTTGAATTACCAGTCAGAAACTGGCACTATATGGCAGTAGCAAGAAATGAGGGTATTTATAACCCCAATATATTCTTTGAATTCCCAGTCAGACAATGGCACTGTATACCAGTAGTAAAAATTGTGGGTGCACGTAACCCCAATATATTCTTTGAATTCCCAGTCAGAAACTGGCACTATATGGCAGTAGCAAGAAATGAGGGTATTTGTATTCCCAATATACTCTTTGAATTCCCAGTCAGACAATGGCACTGTATACCAGTAGTAAAAATTGTGGGTGCACGTAACCCCAATATATTCTTTGAATTCCCAGTCAGAAACTGGCACTATATGGCAGTAGCAAGAAATGAGGGTATTTGTATTCCCAATATACTCTTTGAATTCCCAGTCAGACAATGGCACTGTATACCAGTAGTAAAAATTGTGGGTGCACGTAACCCCAATATATTCTTTGAATTCCCAGTCAGAAACTGGCACTATATGGCAGTAGCAAGAAATGAGGGTATTTGTATTCCCAATATACTCTTTGAATTCCCAGTCAGACAATGGCACTGTATACCAGTAGTAAAAATTGTGGGTGCACGTAACCCCAATATATTCTTTGAATTACCAGTCAGAAACTGGCACTATATGGCAGTAGCAAGAAATGAGGGTATTTATAACCCCAATATATTCTTTGAATTCCCAGTCAGACAATGGCACTGTATACCAGTAGTAAAAATTGTGGGTGCACGTAACCCCAATATATTCTTTGAATTCCCAGTCAGAAACTGGCACTATATGGCAGTAGCAAGAAATGAGGGTATTTGTATTCCCAATATACTCTTTGAATTCCCAGTCAGACAATGGCACTGTATACCAGTAGTAAAAATTGTGGGTGCACGTAACCCCAATATATTCTTTGAATTCCCAGTCAGACACTGGCACTATATGGCAGTAGCAAGAAATGAGGGTATTTGTATTCCCAATATATTCTTTGAATTCCCAGTCAGACAATGGCACTGTATACCAGTAGTAAAAATTGTGGGTGCACGTAACCCCAATATATTCTTTGAATTCCCAGTCAGAAACTGGCACTATATGGCAGTAGCAAGAAATGAGGGTATTTGTATTCCCAATATACTCTTTGAATTCCCAGTCAGACAATGGCACTGTATACCAGTAGTAAAAATTGTGGGTGCACGTAACCCCAATATATTCTTTGAATTACCAGTCAGAAACTGGCACTATATGGCAGTAGCAAGAAATGAGGGTATTTGTATTCCCAATATACTCTTTGAATTCCCAGTCAGACAATGGCACTGTATACCAGTAGTAAAAATTGTGGGTGCACGTAACCCCAATATATTCTTTGAATTCCCAGTCAGAAACTGGCACTATATGGCAGTAGCAAGAAATGAGGGTATTTGTATTCCCAATATACTCTTTGAATTCCCAGTCAGACAATGGCACTGTATACCAGTAGTAAAAATTGTGGGTGCACGTAACCCCAATATATTCTTTGAATTCCCAGTCAGAAACTGGCACTATATGGCAGTAGCAAGAAATGAGGGTATTTGTATTCCCAATATACTCTTTGAATTCCCAGTCAGACAATGGCACTGTATACCAGTAGTAAAAATTGTGGGTGCACGTAACCCCAATATATTCTTTGAATTCCCAGTCAGACACTGGCACTATATGGCAGTAGCAAGAAATGAGGGTATTTGTATTCCCAATATATTCTTTGAATTCCCAGTCAGACAATGGCACTGTATACCAGTAGTAAAAATTGTGGGTGCACGTAACCCCAATATATTCTTTGAATTACCAGTCAGAAACTGGCACTATATGGCAGTAGCAAGAAATGAGGGTATTTGTATTCCCAATATATTCTTTGAATTCCCAGTCAGACAATGGCACTGTATACCAGTAGTAAAAATTGTGGGTGTATATAGCCCCAATTCTATTGCTAGGGGACTTGCAGGGTATTTCTGGGGTGAAGGTGGGGGGGCACACCGTTGGAACGGGTATCGGGGTATATATCGGGTATACGGGAATACACTGACAGTGTATTCCATTCAGGATCCTGGGAAAGCTGGGTTGCGGCGATTGAGCCCGTCAGTGCCACGTTACACTGACAAGCTTCTCCCTGGAATTTAGCTCTTACAAGAGCTGTTGGTTGTCTTCTCCTTCCTATCCTAGCCTGTCCCTGCCTACCCAGAATCTAAGCCCTAGCTAGCTGGACGGAAACCTCCGTCCTCGGTGAATTGCAAGCTCAGAATGACGCGAAGCTGGGCGTCGCTGTTCTTTTAAATTAGAGGTCACATGTTTTCGGCAGCCAATGGGTTTTGCCTACTTTTTTCAACGTCACCGGTGTCGTAGTTCCTGTCCCACCTACCCTGCGCTGTTATTGGAGCAAAAAAGGCGCCAGGGAAGGTGGGAGGGGAATCGAGTAATGGCGCACTTTACCACGCGGTGTTCGATTCGATTCGAACATGCCGAACAGCCTAATATCCGATCGAACATGAGTTCGATAGAACACTGTTCGCTCATCTCTAGTAAGGATGACCCCCTGCCAATGTTTGTAGCTGGGAGAGGGAACTTGGGCCTACTTTTCTGCCTGGCATGTGGCTCTTTGCCTTTTGCTCCTGCCATATGTTTTCTGTCTTTTGGTTGAGGCACGATTCTACACGTTTAATGGAACTGCCCACGTCTCAACTCATTCTGATTTGAAGTCCATAGACATTCATAAAGGAAGTTACTGTTGTTGCATTGGTGGATGATCATGCTCCTCTCCTTCTCTTAAATACCCCCTCCCATGAAAATACATAAATACGTGGATGTTTGGTTGGCTTCATGCTGATAGCAGCCAGGTACGTAATTTCTGTTTCTGGAATTATACTTCCACTCCATCTATGTCGGATTGACTCCAAGAGATTCTGCATATTCAGTGCATGGAGGACCTGATCGCAGCACTCAACAGGATTATAGTGCTCACCAGAAACTATGGTTATTAAGGAAACCTTCTAAGTACCTTTCCATCTTCCTCTCATCGTTTCATATTCCTTCTCTCTTCATTTTGCGTAACTTTTTCCTCGTCTCGACTTTTACTTTTTCCTTTCATGTTTTGATATATTTTGTTTAGGTGAATACTGCCCTGCTGTGTCAGGACCATTTCCCCTACCTTCTCGTCTCTATCCCCCTCCTGACTTTCCCCTTGTTTAGTTTCCCTACACATTTCTCCCCTTTTTCCCCTTACCTCTCAGTTCTTGTATATATTTCTTGACTCCACCCAACCTACTTTCTTGTTCACTTTTCTGAGGGTTTGCAACTTTGTGTCAGTGTAGGAAAGAGTTATCAGTCTAAAGCTTCTGCATGTACAGTGGCTTGCAAACGTATTCATACCCCTTGAGTTTTTTCACATTTTGTCACCTTACAACCACAAACTTAAATGTATTTTATTGAGATTTTAAATGATAGACCAACACAAAGTAGCAGATAATTGTGATGTGAAACGGAAATGATACATGAACCATTATCACTGAACCCCATGAGTTATGCAATGTAACCTACGACAGGATTTGACATTGTAACATCACAATGACTAGAGATATATGTTATCTATTCTCTGTATACAGAGCCCCCTATAGTCCCTGCAGCAGCAGTGGTTACTCACATCATGGTCATTATGTAAGGAATAATCTAAGAAAAAAGACAAACACCACAATGTAGATTTATTTATTTTTTATTGGCAACATTGTAATTAAATGATTACTGGCCCTTTAAATTAAATAACGGTCACAGTGACTGAGAAGCCAGGTTTGATGGATGGTAAAGAACTTTTTCTGTTCACTTTGACCAGTCCACCATGTCCTGAGATGACAGCCACTGGACCCAAAGATCCAGAGGAAGGCGAAACAAACCTCCCCGAGAGTTATACTTCAGGCGGGGGGCCAAAAATTCCTTCCTGACCCCAAATGTGGCGATCGGATATCTCCCTGGATCATATTTGGCCTGCTGCCTACTCCAGCGTTGTCCAGCGACTCCAACGTAGTCCATATAGGCGAACTGGTAAAAAACAAACAAAAAAACCCACCTTAGTAAAATGAATAAACAACAATTGTCATAGGGGCAGGTTTATTATGTCTTGTTTGCCAGTTTTCTGGCCTACAAGGTATAAAAAAGTCACACATTTTTGAGCAAGAGGGTTTTGCGCAAAAATATGCAACTTTTTCTGTTTTGTGCTGCATAGGCGGCACAATAGGTTTATTATCATTTACGTCAGGTTATTGACTTAAATGATCCCTGAAATCTGGAAGATCTCAGTGTGTAGGCACAAGGCCTAGTGGAGGGTGCGCCTGATCTATGAGGAGGCCGGCACCTCTCCTGCAGGAGATATGAAGGCTGGCGTTATATACACCAGTCTTCATAAATCTCCTCCATACTCCCTTTTCTTCCGTCTGGCACACTGCTGTATGTGATCCAGAGCGCTGTCATCTTCATCTGTAGCGTCCTCTTCATCTGTAGCGTCCTCTTCTATCTGTCAAGTGACAAAAGATGGCTCAGGTTAAGACCTGTACAGATTCTACGCCAATTATGACATCATGGAATGTCGGTGATGTCATGTGGTGTCTACAATGCAGCAGAGATCAGTACCATAAAACCATCATGTACATGATCACCATTACAGATTAATAACTATAACTCCATTGTCTATTGTAGCACAACATGTAAGAGCCATGATATATCATTGTACACATTTAAAGGGACCTGTTTTGCTGTAATACATATCAGCCCCTGCTCTATATATTACAGGAAACACAGGATGTCAGCAATAATTGCAAGTCCCTGGTCACCCCCTCCTAATCCAAAAGGAACAAGAGAGGCTGATCACAGAGAACAACAGCATTTAATAGCAGTATTTATCAGATTTATGTTAAAACTATGCAACTTTGTCATCTTATAAAGTTGTCTCAAGATCATATGGACACATTAAGGGGGTCTCACCCATGACCCTTCTCTGTCAGCCAAAGCAAAGAGCTGTTGAAAAGAGCAGTTCATGCTTTGGAAGGCTTAGAGCAACCGTGTATTATATAAGTCACC
The DNA here is from genome assembly GCF_031893055.1 of Leptodactylus fuscus. NCBI lineage: Eukaryota > Metazoa > Chordata > Amphibia > Anura > Leptodactylidae > Leptodactylus > Leptodactylus fuscus. The sequence goes on along the minus strand of NC_134268.1, from coordinate 44,030,514 downwards.
TATTAATTTGAAAGATGGCCATGTAATACCTCGTGTGTCCTGGTGAGGACGCAATTTCCCCCAGTGATAATAGATAATCGTTGGGGGTATGAGCTGCCAGACCTGTAACCAACATTAACCACCATTGAAACCTCATTTAGAGCATATGGCTTTTTTTTTTCTGTTGAGAGGGGCAAAAACACAGAGTCCATAGGTTCATATTGTCCATAGAATCAGGTTGAGGAACATTATTTTAGAAATGTCTTTTTTATAATGAATTGTTCTGAGAAAAAGAGAAAGAAATACATTGCACAGGGCGTCTTACTGAGATTTTTGAGAAGTTGATGGTCAGGACTAAACTTCATCACCTCCCCATACCAGCTATAGGTTGTGTGAATGATGCCTTAGCACAGAGTAAAGAGCTACATACCTGGATATACTGTACTGTCCTCTTCAAGCTGAGAAACTCAAATGACACAAGATGCTGAGGTTAGAACTGTACACATTCTACACCTATTGTGATGTCACGTGTTGTCTATGATGTCATGTGTTCTGTGATGTCATGAGGTGTCTACAATACAGCAGAGATCCACACCATAAAACCATCATGTACACTATATATGTGTCCATCGGTGGGCAAATAATTCAGTCTGGTTTCTCACTATACAACTACATTTAGATATTTTATGACACTTGTCCTCAGATTGAAGAAATTATTCCGTACATAAATGTATTTTCCAATACTAGCTTGTTGTCATCATGTTTGATTGTTTCTATTCTAGGACACTGTCAGTATTCTGCTGCCTGGCCCTTGCCCCTGATAGTTTCTGTCCTGCGGTCAGTAGTCTATTGCCTGGCTCTTCTCTACAACTAGAGCCCCCTAAGGAGGCGTTCACACTACCGTTGGTGTCCATTATGAAGGTGTCCGTTTAAAAGAAAAAAAACGGACACCTATCATAACGGACATTAACGGACACTAACTGATGCTAACTGATGTTAATGTGTCCGTTTTTTTAACTGATCCATTTAATGGATCAGTTAAAAAAAACGGACACATTAGTATCAGTTAGTGTCCGTTTTTTATACTGTCCGTTTTTTTCTTCTTGCTGTTTATGCTTTCTGAGCATGTGCAGAAAATAAACGGACAGAAAATAACGGACTGTAACTGATGGCCATCAGTTACTGTCCGTTATATGTCCATTGCCCATAGACCTCAATGTTAAATAAAAAACGGACAGTTTCTGTCCGTTTTTTCAAACGGACAAAAAAATCCTGCATGTGTGATTTCTCTGTCCGCTTGAAAAAACGGACATGGTTGTTAACGGACCCTTAAGGACACAAACGGACACAAACTGACAACAGATGAAATCCCATTGAAATGAATGGAAATTATAACGGACACAGCTAGTGTCCGTTGCTAAAATCTTGAACGGACAGTAGCAACGGACACTGCAATCGGACAACAACGGTAGTGTGAACGCCCCCTTAGCTCTGTGAGACAGGGATATGTGCCTACACAGCAGCAGATGTCACAGAAGACAACAAAAACCAATGAAAAGTCACTGAAAAATGTTTGTCCAACAACTTTTCATAGTGTTTTTTTTTTTTTTGTCTTTTGTGATAAGATACCAACCTGCAGCAGCTTAACCAATTGTAGATGTTTGGGTTAATTCTGTTACATCTGTATATCTATACTCTGCACAGTACAACTTCTATAGCCCTGTATGTTCTGTGTAATTCTCAGTATCTCCTTTTATTCTGCAAATATGGACTCTGCACAGTACTATTACATATATATATATATATATATATATATATATATATATATATATATATAGTGGAGTAACAATTGTGGTTGTAGGGGATCCCACTGCAACTGGGCCCGGAGGGGTACAGGGCCCGCGGTCAGCTGGAAATGGCGGAGGCTCTGGACCACCATGACTGTGGTTGGAGAACCAGGCTTTCACTGACCGCTATACATGCTAACAGAACGGGACCCGACATGGCCCCTTTCCAGTTAATGCCAGCCTAGGGTAGGTGCCAAAAAAAAAAATTATACTCATCTGTCTTGGGCTCATCATGCACTCTGGGGCTCTTCTAGCTGGTTTCTGAGGATACATGGCCCACAGTTCACTGCTGGAGCACGTCTGGTTGGCACCAGCAGTCACATGGGGCGCGCTGGCGTAATGTCATCATGCCCCACATGACCACTGAGGCCCAATTTCAGGCTTCAGCGGTGACGTCTGGAACACAGGAACATATAAAAGAGCTCCTTTGCAATTAGCTTAGCCGAAGTGTGTCTCAATGGTAGGGCCTCGTGTAGCCTAATCTTACACCACTAGTATATACTGATAACCCCTAGCAGACTTTACAACGGAACTTACCAAGTCCATGGCCACTCTTTCAAATGGTACCTCTATAATAGGTAGGGGTACTAAAGGACTCCTGAAGTGTGACACAGGAGCAGTTAGTTGACACTCTGGGCAGGAGTTACAATACTCTTGAATTTGCTTATCAATTTCTGGCCAATAGAAACGCTGTAGAATGCGCTCTTTGTTCATTTTGCACACCAGGTTAACGTGCTTATGTACCAAGTCTAAAACCACCCTTTGATAGGGCCGGGGCACCAAAAATTGTTCAACAATTTCTCCCTATATTTGGTTTACCCTATACCAGCGGTTCTCAACCTGTGGGTCGCGACCCCGGCGGGGGTCAAACGACCAAAACACAGGGGTCGCCTAAAGCATACCTCCCAACCATCCCCGTCGGTGGGAGGTATGTCCCGGTTTCAACTTATTGGCGCCCAGAGGACGACGATGAGTTGAACACACAGGCGATTAAAGTAGGAGCTGTCACAGGCAGCTCCTGCTTTAACGCTGTGCTGCGACTTCTGTATGTGTAGCCGCGATGTGATGACGTCATGGCTACAACTATATGAGTGAGCGAGACTGCGGAGAGAGCGGCGGGGGAGCGTTGGAAGGTGAGTATAAGAGGGTTTTTTTTGTTTTAAACATTAAGGTAGAACATAATGAAGGAGCAGATGAAGGGGCAGATGAAGGGGGGGGAATGGCATTGAAGGGGGGGAATGGCATGACACTGGGGGCAGAGATGGAGGGACATGAAGCTCTGGACAGAGATGGGGGAACATGAAACTGGGGAACAGATGGGGACATGAAACTGGGGGCAGAGATGGCAAGGGGACATATAATGTCCAGGAGACTGTAGGAGGATTATACTGTTTGGGAGCACATGAAAAATTAATGAGAATGGGCAGAGTCTAATCTTCAAAAAGTTGGGAGGTATGCCTAAAGCCATCAGAAAATACATATTTCTGATGGCTTTAGCCACTGAGAAGCCGCGCTACTGTCTGCAGCAGTGCTATTCAGCTGGAACGCATGTCGTTATGGACGTGTGTTCCAAACTGAATGGGGTCACCGCAACATGAAGAACTGTATTGCGGGGTCACGGCATTAGAAAGGTTGAGAACCACTGCCCTAGCATGAAGGCATGACTAGCAGCCCCTATCAGCTCTGTACCTTCTGGTAACAGTCATTGAATATATGGAAGGGCTCTGTAAATTCCCTCTTAGCATAAATAGGTACATAGGGGTTCTGTCTGTGGCTTTCAGTAACTATAATTTTCTGCAGATTATATTTTGTCGCTGGCACCTCTAGAATAATCTGCACATATTCAGCCGCTAAATTCCATATTGTTAACAGCACAGGATTATCTATTATTACAGGACATGCTGAGTTAATCTCTTTAGCAAGCTTTCTACCAACAGTCTGCAGTGGCACACATTAAAACCGGCCTCATAAAAATGCAGCAATAAAGCCTGACATTTACAGGAATGCTGGAAAACAATCCATCACATCAGGCTTTTCTATTGCACTGCACAATATTCGGTAATAAATACATCATCATTCCCTTCTGTCATCTTCTAGGAATATATGTTGGGATTTTTCCTTTTTAAATATGTAATATTCTATTATTGGTATTATTACAATTCTAGTGAGTCTAACTTGTATTATTAAATTATTCTACTATTTTTAGAAAAAAATATTTATATAGTCAATATGTCCAAATGCCTGTCACATGACTAAACATGTCATGCCAAATGTCTTAGGCCCCATGTACATGAGTGAAAAATGGTGGACACAGTGACAAACGGACAGGCGTCTATTTTGAGAACACATTCCACGTGTCCATTCACATTGATGGTCCGTTTTTCATGGCATTCAAAAACCTGCATTCAATATCTTTGACCATTTTGATGGCCCAATGGACTCAATGCAAGTTTATGGAACCCATTTTTAGAAGACATGACGTGGATTGTCATCCGTATTATGTCTATTAAAAAACAGACCAGTAGGTTGGGTCAAAAAAATAGACTTCCATCCTTTTTTTCACCGGCAGTTAAAAACTGATGCAAAACTGATGACACTCAACATCCAAAACAGAACAGATACAAAGTGGCCGTCCAAAACGGACATTAGATCTGTCAAAAATGTCATTGTCGTGTGTAAGGGGTTTGAAGCTATATTCACACTATAGTGAATAATGGTGGCTTGATGTCGGTCTATTTAATGGATGTCACGTGGCAGCATTAAGTTCAATGACAGTGAATGGGGGCTATTCACATGACCATTATTTAGACAGCCCATTGTAACAGACTGTCAAAATATAGGTCATGTCCTATTTTTGTCCGTTTTCAAGGACACCTCCATATACTGTAGTGCATAGGGAATCTGTGAAAGGGACAACCCATCGGGTGCAAAATAGCTATTTTTTACAGCCATTTTTCACCTTGGTCGTGTGAATGCAGTCTAATGTATGGGGGATCGGTATATAAGTGCTATATAACTGTTTATAAAATCCTTGCCATTAATTATTTACTTTAATTAGGCTATGGCCCAGTTCACATCTGCATTCGGTTTTCCGTTTGGGGAGTCTGCTTGGAATGGAATGGAATACCGAACGCATTAAAGAGCGGTGAGCAATGAAAGCACATGGACCCCATAGACAATAATGGGGTCCGTGTTTTCCATGCGGTGTTTGCACAAGTCATGCTTCAAGAACTACTTTCCTCTCCACATGACTCGTGCGGGAAACACACCGACCCCATTATAGTCTATAATTGCTCACCGCTTTTTAATGCATTCGATATTCTGTTTGAGGGGTCAAACAAGTGGACTCCCCGAACGGAATACCGAACACAGATGGAACCAGGCCTTAGTTTACATCTGTGGGGTCAGTATAAAAACAGAAGACTCCCAACGGACCCTATTTTAGTCTATGGTGTCTGCCAATGTCCGTGAGTAACTACTGTTTTAGTGATCCGGCTCTCCGACATTCTGGTCCTCCAGCAGATCCGAATGATGGAGAGCTGTGAACACGTGAACTTAGCCTCAGCCATTAAACCTCACCCATTTTGTCATTAAGATTTTCACTCTATTATTTTCCTCTACTGATAGCAATGTCCAAAACTCTTCCATAAACATCAGGCTTTGGTAACTACGCGTTTCTGGTTTCTATTACATAGGAAGGCATATCAACAATTTCAGAAGAGCTCCTATGAATGTTTCTGCTAGCAATTCCAGCACCCGGGCTTAATACATATGAAGATCTGCCCTGTGCAATGTACTATTAGCATTCACTCCCTCAGATCTACTTAATTGGAAACGCGCTCACATGGATGCCTGTGGCATTCAGACGCCTGCCTTTAATAGAGTTGCTTAATCACAATGTTCACATGAGTGCACCAGCTCCACGAGGGCTTTTTCCTCACTTTTAGACAAAACTTTCTAATTGTCTAACACATTTACCAAGTAAAGCGCTGTACGGTATTATTCCGCACTCAACAAGGAGACTAAACATGTAAAAAAACAGGAGTTTCTCAGAAAGAGGTCAAGTGAGATAAAGAGCATTAGTGCAGCAGACAGGAAATAAATCGAGCAGTCGCACTGACTCTACGGCCAATGGGAAAATCAATCCTATAGTATTACCAACCAATACTAATTTATTGCAATGTCTAATAAATGAGGGACATTAGAAAGACTGTTGAGCCACACCAGATATCTCTCATCCTAAAATCCAAGGACACCTTCTCTAGGTCCAGTGGGTCTTTGCATAGATATTATGGGATCCATATACTTTGATGGGATTAAAAATAATGTCACTATAAGATAATATATTCTTTACATCAAGTTTTATCTTAAAGGAATTCTATCATTAAAATGACATTTTTTTGTCCCTAACATGTAGGAATAGCCTTAAAGGGGTATTCCCACGTCGCATACTCACCAGTCTTCACTGCTGTAAAATCTTCTTTCTTCCTGGTTTCTTGCATCATTTGGTGGGCGGGGTTTCACATGCAACAGGTAATTTAGCTCCGCCCCCAAATTATCGTGTAGCTCCGCCCACCCATATTGGACTATGAAGTACAGGCAGCAGCAGCTCCATTCTGTGTTACATACAGAGACTGTCTGTCTCTGCCATAATGAACACAATTGAGTTAGCTAGCCTGATAACTGGGAGAACAGAAGAAATGAAAGCAGCTCCTCTCCCCTATCTGAAAGCAGGAAGCTAGGTCATATGGTGCAGACACAGGAATAGCTAGAAACACGGGCTCGCTCCCGTGCGCTTAGCCCCTCCTCCCTCCCCCCACGCAGTTACATCACTTGACTTTTGAGCAGATAAGTCAAGGGCTGTGTCAACAATGAATTGAATAAAGTAAGATAGTGGACAAACAAAGCAGTTTGTGCTTAAATCCACATTAACAAGCAGTATAGATAGGGTCCTTGTGATGGGACAACCCCTTTAAGAAAGGCTATTCTTCTCCTATCTTTAGATGTCTTCTCCGTGCCGCCGCTCATAGAAATCCTGGTTTTCTTCGGTATGTAAATGAGTTCTCTTGCAGCACTGGGGGCAGGCCTCAGCGCTCAAACAGCACTGGGGGGCATACCCAATGCTGCGAGAAAAATCTCCAGCGCCACCTCCATCTTCTTCTGAAACGGCCTCTCTCCACGTCTTCTTCCGGCGCTGGCTTTAAACGTCTACACATGCGCAGTCGGCTCTGCCATCAGGCCTTGGGTGGAGCTGACTGCACATGCCCATGGCCCTTTTTTTGTGGCCACAATATTAAGATATGATATGTCCTCAGTCATAAAATGAAGGAAGGTGAGTATAAATGTTTTTCATTTTTACACCTCCCTGGTACCTACACCTATTATAGTCAGGGGTCTTAAGAGACCCCACAGTACAATAATTTGAAGAAAATCATGTTGCAGCAGGAATTGTAGGTCGTCCGAGATTAATCCCAAATTTGGAAATTTAATTAAAAACCAAACCATTCGGAATATTCAGGTCAAATCTGGTTTGTTACGAACCAATTCACCCAACACTAGTGACAAATCTTACCCCTTTCCAACTAAGCCTTGTCCCCTTGTCGGAAAAAACACCTACATGTGGTGCAAGGCCAATGTTGTACTGCAAATTTTGCAAAAATTTTACTGCATTATGTTTTAATTGTAAAGTAATTCATACGCTTTGTGCTTAGTTCCCCTTCATTTCTTATTTGGCCGAAGGATAATAAAAGTATGAATACGCACTCCTATTAAAATAATGGGTCTTAATATAGCAAACTACAGGGAAATATACTGCTATATAACTAGTAATTTATGGGATCGGTTCCAATAAAGGCCCTTTGATCTACTTTTTTTAATGATAAATCTAAGCAGTTTATTAAAGATTGGGCAGATTGTTTGAGATGTTACTTAACTGCTTTCACTATGTAATTATCACAGCCATGAATAAATGATTCCTTTGTGTGCGGATCCTTTATAGGCTGTAAATAATCTATATTAAGGTTACAATAAAAAAACAACCGTCATTTTATAGGATTTTATTGAAAATTGCGGATGAGAGCGCAGATATTAAAAAAAATAATAAAGCAAATATTAAAACTGTAACAAGTTTTATGGCAAGTTGTAAAAGCAAAATTATAAACCACTGTGGCATATGGAAAGGGTAATGGGAAAAATAAGTTATGTATTCAGAGGAAACTCCAGTAACAAGTCTCCAGCTCCCGAATGAATCCTTTAGCTGTACTTTTTGCTAAGCAACAGCCTGAGTTTACAGATTTCTCAGTATTTCGTGTTTGTCTCTCCCCGTCGGAGTTCTTGTTTACTACGGTGACTCTTAGTATAGTCAGGGTTTACTATGGTAATGAACACATTAATTTGCCCCCAATAGACCTGTAGTTTGTAAGTACAAATATGTGATTCCTTGTCAGGGACCTGTGATTTCTTTGTACTTAGCTAATATAGTTTGGCTGGGGCTGGAAAGTAGACATGAATATTACTCAAAAGCAAAAAAAATTATTGCATTTAGTATACAAGAATATTTCTATTTACATGCATCATGTCCTCCATGAATAAAGCTGTGTGATTGTCTGTTCTTGGAACTCCAAAAACAGGGGTCTCCATCCATCTCTGCTTTTGTATACTGCAGCAGGGCAACGGCACAAGGACCCAAAAATGCTCTTAGGAATGATGAAATCCCAGGTCACTTGTGATGAAAATCAAGCCTCTTTTAATTGTTAAAACAAAATCACAACGCGTTTTAGACACAGGAATCCCCTTTCTTAAGTGCAACATTATTACACCTATTGATAGGCTTCATGAAATCCTGTAGGCCTATCAATAAGGCTAATACTGTTGCACTTAAGAAAGGGGATTCCGGTCTCTGAAACGCGTTGTGCTTTTGTTTTAACAATAAAGAGAGGCTTAATTTTCATCGCGAGTGACCTGGGATTTCATCATTCCAAAGAGCCTAGATCATGCATTTTTGGGTCCTTATGCCCTTGCCCTCCTGCGTTCTTTAAATGTCTTTCCATTGGTGGTGGACATATCTGCTGCCACTCTCACCGATTGTAAGTGTCTATAGTTGTTGCGACTATTCACAACACACTGAGGTGAGGGTCCATCTTGGTCACTTCTTTTCTGTCTTATTCAGTCATCATCTTGGATTTTTCTAACAGAACTACACTATCCTTGCTGCTCGGTGTCTCCTTTTTTTGTTGTGTTCTGTGATGCTTTTGCATCCTGTCCTATTTGTAGTATTGTAGATGTGTATGGAGAGGTGGGGCATGCATTATCCACCAGAGTCTGCCGTAATGCAGGGTGGACTTGGTTTCTCGGAGCCCAGGTTGCAACCGCAGAATTAGGGCCAAATCAGAGACCCTATGACAGGCAGAGTAATACACAAACCAGGGTCAAAAATCAGAACAGTATGAGAATAGTCAGAAAGAAAGTTGAGTCCTTGGTTGAGTCCAGGAGGTCACTGACAAAGCTAAATCAGCAAGAGCGGGAATTACCCAGGAAGAAGCCAAAATCAGTAAACCAGAGAAACAAGGAATTAGGACTTGGAGTAAGGCTTGATTCACACCTGCATAGGAGTCTCTGTAGGAATATCTGCTCACCCATGTCCAGTTAGTACTACTATGTGCTTCAGAATAGTCTCTGTTTGCCAGATCATTGCATCTCCATCTCCGTTGGCCAGACCACTCAATGTCCAGCTCTCCTATGTGCCAAATCAATCCTTCCTCATCTCTTTCATGTCAATAAAATCCACAATTCTGAGTATTGTTTTCCTCCTACGCATCCTTTTGATACTGAACACCAGACTTATGTTAAGAAGTTTTAGACTCAGACCGAAATTATATATTTCGTTTAAGCCATAATATTACTTTAAGGCAATATATTATACTGTGTGGCATTTTTCAATGTGAGCTTTGACATCAACTATGATAAGGTATGGCCAGCATGCAACAGCACCCCCAGCTGTGTGGAGGTAGCTTAGCTTGATTGTATATTATTTTACTGCGCGCTCATAAATAATACATAATGAGTCACCACGGGCTAATGACTTTCTAGAAGTAGTTCAGCAGTTTGATATCCAATCCTGTTTCAGATGTAATCAACCTCTTTCAGTAACGTCGATAGAGCAGCTGCTGGGTTTGACCTCACTTATACACAAGAGATAAAAAATTCAGGATGTACTTTTATTATTCTTGTGAGATTACCATAAAGAAACACTGCTGCAATAGACAAGGACAGTTATGAATTCTTGGAGAGAGTCTATAGAAGGCATAACATATAGGAATTATCATCAGCATGTAATATAGGTATTGTTACAGATATTCAACATATCAGAACAATAAGTCACATGATTATTAAAAGACCATTTATTGGAAATTGTATAGATTAGGTCATAGATTAGGAAAAGGATATGACAATTAGGTTATGTTCATATCTTCGTCAACATTTCTGTTCTTGTGTTCTGGGGACAGATCCATCATAGGATGGATACAAACAGATCCCAATGGAAGCCATTGATTGTAATGATGCAGATGTGGCAACAACTTTATGGGAGAAGGTTAAAGGGGTGTTCCTGGCCCCAAGCAATTCTCATACTCATGATGACCTATCCTCAGGATTGGCCATCAGTGTCTGATCAGCAGAGGTCCAGCACCATCAATCAGGTTCCTTGTACCTACCTGGGTGTCCTCTTTTTCTCCTCAGCGGACTATGAATATCTAAATAATATATAAATGCCCTAAATGTATCTATTACCCTATTACCAATTACCAGTTGTATACTTTCCTTACCTGCAAGGCATTTTCATGCGCCAGACATGCGCCTCAAGCCCCACTAAATTCTTTGAATGAGGACGGGGATCAGGGAAGATAGAAGCGGGGACACCTCAACCAAACTCATTAATTAAAACTCACACCAATTTCCTAGTATGAGTTATAATGGAAATCTATGGCAGTTCCTACTTGTCGTTGATTTACATTCTGATACTTGGGCATCCAACAAGTTTATGAAGAGGCAGCCATTTCATAAATGTCTTGGTCCTTGCACCAGTCTGGCCATTTACCAAGCCTGGCATGTGATACATGAGTCTTAATAAATGACCCATAATACTGAAAGACAGTACATACAATGTACTTTTATATTGTGATCTCATAGTACAATGCTGAAAAATTCAGCATTTTATAAATATGCATATAAGTCCCCAAGTCCTACTTAGAACATTCCCTGAGATTCAAGTGCCTTCATGATAATGGGGGAGGGCTTCACCTGATACTTGGGGAACTTATCAGAGTTTTTATAAAAAGATGAACTGTTTGTATTTTTTCGATTGTGTCTATGTTTGTGGAAATTATAGACCCAGCAGCCCCATAACAGTGAATGGAGCACCAGTCATGAAAGTGAATGGAGTTGCACTGCAACCCCTAGATTGCCGTGACCATTAAATCTAGTTGCAAAAATGTCGGGCAACTTGAAGTCATGGTTGCAGTGCACTAGTAATCACAATGCAACTCCATTCACTAACATCAGCTGCAGCCAAAATCAGGAGTCAGGGCCAAAATCATTGTGTAGCCTTAGCCTAACGTACTGCTCAAAAGCCAATCTGAGTGTGCCTTCTCCAGCTATATTTCTGCAAGGACTCACATAGGATAGGCCAGTGTAAGGTGATCCACCTTAGGCCAGGTTCACACGATGTCTTTTGGCACGTAATGTGGCACATAGACGCCGCGGGAGCTTTTGCGGGCCGTATACGCTCCCATTGATTTCAATGGGAGCTGGGACCATAAACGCGGCGCTATTTTGCGGCCGCCGCAAAATCACGGCCGCAAAATAGCGCCACGTATACGATCCACGCTCCCATTGAAATCAATGGGAGCGTATACGGCCCGCAAAAGCTCCCGCGGCATCTACGTGCCACATTACGTGCCAAAAGACATTGTGTGAACCCGGCCTTACACTGCTCACCTTACAAGTGCACTGTTATTAATACAATACAATTCTATGGTTACTATTGGTAACACCATTTAACATCCAGACCTCTACACCCCTGTGTATCGCTGTGGCTTCTCATCTGTCTTCATAACTGATTTTATATGTAACCTTGAACTGTGCACTATGGACAGCATTAAACTGGCAGTGACTGACAGCTATATTGCTCTGTTGTACCTTGAGACTAAAGACTAAGAAAGAAAATGTATTGCAGCTCTCCATAACATTTAGTATCTTTGGCCTTGTAAACTCTGGCACTGTTCATGGTTTTTGACAAATATTTTGTAACAAAAAAAAAAAAAAAAATTTGTTGACAGATTGCATTCATTTCTATAGGATTGACATTGACGTCATACAGGTGCTAGGATTATGGAAATTTACATCTAGGGAAAATGGCTCGATCCTGCAGTGGTTAAAGGAAAAACATGCATTTTGACCAACCACCACCTGATTTTATAAAAACATAAAACGGTATTGTTGGAGCCTTATAAAATGTTCTCTTCAGGCTGGGACCATACATCGCTCTCCTTGGTGTTGCGGAAATACATCAAGTTAGTTTTACTTGCTGATACACTGCAATTTTCCATGGCAGAGGCAAAAAAAAAAAAAAACGCAGCCAAAAAGCAGTGAAAACACCAACAATTCTGCTTTATTTTTTCTATTGCGTTTTTTAGCTGTGTTTCAATGCGTGTCCTTGACCTCAAACAGATTTATTGTGATGCAAAGTGATATCATCCTGCTATTAGTCACCCATCTATTTGGATCAGGAGCCTAAAGCAATGAAGACTGTTGTAGTGAGAGATAACGTCGTTTAACCCCTTCCCGACATCCGTCGTAATAGTATGGCAGATGTTGGGTATTTAAATATGGCAGCTGCTCAGCATTTTCCTGTTGGGGCATGAACACTACCATTTTCTGAAATTTCCCCAATGTGGGACTATTAAAGGATTATCTTATCTTATCTTATTTTGGGTAGCATCGCTGGCACGCAACACAAAAGCCAGGTCCAGTGATCTGTTGCTTTAACAAACGGGAGCCAATTGAAGGCTCCCAGGCTTGTCTGACAATGATTCGTATGACAGGCTGTTCTATACAACTTTAAGAAAAACAATTTTTTTGTGAAGTTTTAAATTTTTTGTTAAGGGGTTAAAATGTAAATCAAACTATATAAATTTGGTATCACTGAAATACAGGTGTCATGTCATTTTGGCTACACAGTGACTGCCCAAATGTTAATCCCAAAAGTAGCAAAATAACGCAGCGCCTTCCATCAGCTCTTCTCGGTACTTGCAGATAGTTTTCGAAGGAACTCGGCAGGAAGGTTGTTCCAAACATCTTGGAGAACTAAGCACAGATCTTCTGTGGACGTAAGCTTGTTCCAATCCTTCTGTCTCTTCATGTAATCCCAGACGGACTGGATGGTGTTGAGATCAGGGCTCTGCGGGGGCCGTATCATCACTTCTAGGACACCTCCTCCAAAGGGCAAAAGTCACATGAAATATTGATCTGATTTAGAATTTTCAACTTACTTAATTTTTCTACACCTGCCAAAAAATTTGCACAGTATTGTATTCACTGCATAGTAAATTGATGGCCCATCCCTAGACCAGGACCGTATTATAGAGACAAATTCCCCTAGATTGCCACTACATACAATATCTAAACTAATTCAACTATTTTATCATTTCCTATGAAAATTGAGGCATATATAGTTTAGATACAGCAGGGCCTTATTTCAATAGTGTGTACCCATTGTGGGTGAGTCCCTGCACATTGTCTTACAATCACTGCTACCCATGTCGGATTGTGCAGGGACACCTTTGAAAAGAAGAATAACAACACCCAGTTATGAAGTTAGTTATACATTTGTAGTAGTAATAACAGAGGAACAGCACAACACAGAATTAGAAGAAAAGATGCTCCAAAATTTTTACTAAAGCAGCGGAGAGGTCAGGGGAGGTGACACATCCTCTTTAAGGCAGAACTGCAGAAGTGTTTGAGTACAACCGATGCCATCTTTGTGTTGATTTTTGCACACTAGTTTTATTGAGAAATGTATCTATCCATATTCTAGGACATTCTAGGACACGAACATCGCCTGCTCAAAGGTTTCCAAAACTGTAAAGACAGAAAATGAAGCGTCTTTGAAGAAGGAAATAAACTAAACATTTCTAAACCTCAAGTGATACAACATTCAATCCTCGCCTTCAGCAAATCATTGATTGACCCTTACCCAGCATTCGCCATAACAATACTGAAGATGTCAGAGATTTTAACACAAAAAAGACCAAAATGGCCAAAATCGCTGTTTTTCACTATTTCACTTACCCAAACGTGATCAAAATATCACATACCGTATATACTCGAGTATATGCCGACTTTGTCAGCACAGTTTTTATGCTGAAAAAGCCCCCCTCGACTTATACTCAATTCACGCAGTAGAGGACTACAAAGACCTGCATAAATTAAGTGAAGGGGGAGTGTCCTTCAGTAATGATATAGGACACTCACCCCTTCACTAACAAGAGAGATGAAAGCCCGGGAGGTGGCAGGTCCCTGCTCCTGTGTCTGCATCCAGGAGAGCTCATACAGTAAAGTGACAGTAAAACACACAAGTACATACTGGGGCTACAATTCCTATTAATGTCAGGCATTTGGGGTTATTAATTTAGTTTTAGTAACTCCATGTGCCTCACATTAATAGCAGTTAACCCTATGATGTCCCTCACATTAACCCCTGTGTGCCCCATATAAGGGTTACTAATATGTGAGATCTATGGAGATAATAATAAAGTGCCTTAATAATGTTTAATGTAATGATTATTACCTCCATGCCTGTCACATATCAGTAACCCACTCAGTTAATGTAATTTTATAGGTATAGGAATTTTTCCAGTAGCTACTACATTTCCCCCACCCCCACCCCCAGGCTTATACGTGAGTTCATAAGTTTTCCCAGTTTTTTGTGGTAAAATTAGGGGCCTCGGCTTATATTCAGGTCAGCTTATACTCGAGTGCCCTTTTCACAGCAAAATCAAGCCAGATGGGTCATATGGGCATAGTAATGGAAAAAATAAAAAGTTATGACTCGCAGAATCTGGTGTTGATTTTAAGGCAGATTCAATCCCAAAATCACCAGTAGATTCCACCTTGGTTATATCCCCAATTGTACTCAATGGAAAGCAGAGATTTAAGCATGTGCAAGATTTTGTTCACGCTAATGGAAGGAGGAAGCTAAGAAGAGGAGAAGAAAGAGTCAATGTCTATCAAGAAGGAGGCGGGGTGATGCAGGTCCTGTTCTCAGAGCATATGGGGAACATCCCCCTGTGCTCCGAGAAAGTTAATTTACATAACAATAATACAGATTTTTCAGGCAAACAGCTGCAACATCTGCAAATAAAAAGTATGTCTACAATAGTCTTTCCAAAGTCTACTTGAGCATAGTCTTAGTTAAAATCGTAAAATCGCAATGATAGAATCCCTTTAATATGTGTAGTCTCAATAGACAAAATACTGTTTCAGAGGAAGCAAAGAGATCCACACCAGCTACTAGAATAATAGCGCAGCACCTTTCCAAACCATATGTTCTTATTCCTGCTGGAGCTAGAGGAACCGCTCTCACCTAGGTCTCACTGGAGGAGAACTTTATTTCAAAATCAACCATATTTTTTTAGTCAAAGGAGGATAACTTTATTTCAAATCCAATTATACAATGCGTTTCGGGCAACCATACCACTTTATCACGTTTAGACAAGGAAGTCAAGTGCTAACAACTCCATATCTACAAAACTTATATAGGAAATAAGATTAAGAGGTAATTCCCCTTGGGGAGGGTCCAGATTTTCAGATCAAATGCATAAAATACATAAAAATGCAATGATATTACCTTAATGCAAAGTCCAGATGCCGAGTGAATATTCAGTATCCTGGTGTCACTGCACATGTGCAAGATTTTTCTTCACAGGAACGCACTCAAAGAGCCAGCAGAGTGGTCTTGGCCAGAAGCGCATTCATAAGGCCGAAAGAGCAGTCAGGATGCATGGTCACACAAAACCGCGCATGCGGATATCCCAGAATGACCTAAACGGAGGTGCGTGTGTGCTGACTGCATCTACCTACTCCCAGGGCAAAGTGTGGTTGGATTTGAAATAAAGTCCAATAAGACCTGGGGGAGCGCGGTTCCTCTATCTCCAACCAGAATAATAACATACAGTTTGGAATCAGTCCTTCAAAGACAATTAAAAAAAAAGTAAGCATCCTCCTCGATCTTGCTATAGATTCCATGGCTAATGCCGCCAATAGAGTCGGTGGTGCTACATACCCAACTGGTTAAGTCCATTCAGTAGCTGGAGGGCCAGTTTTTCTTTATTATACCTTTGCATGTTTAGTATGTAATAAAATACAGGACCTTATGTTACAAATTGCTGCCACAAGGTCCTGGCGCATTCAGCTAGTTGTTGTGGCAGCTCCCATATAAAAGGGAATGTCTGTGATGAAACAACCCCTTGAAGGTTCATAGTGATGTTCCTTATTACGATATAATTGTCTTATATATCATCATTACAGAGGATGTTCCCGGCCACTCTGCAGCGAGTACTAGTCTTACAGACGTCCTCCTGTAAAGTGTGGCCCATTACTGTAGGCAATCATTGCCTTCCACTTACTGCTTGACTATATTATGTGAACCTGATATTACTGCGCTGATAGATACATTCCTCTCATAATACATCAAACGTGTCCTTTGACAAACACATACAAGCTACATGCTGGTACTACAATCTGCCATCATCTTTAATGTAAAGAGCTGCTATTTCGAGCCTGTGTATACGCTGAGAAATTATCTCCTGAGTGTTTCTATATACATGGTGTTGTGGAGGCAAGTGCTATGTGTGATACATCATATGTCTGTGCTGTAAGCGATGCCCCATTCCCATAACTAGTCATTGAGTCACACGCCAGCTGCAGATAAGAGGACCGCTATAACCAGAAGAATAGATTCTGCTCTATATAGAAGGTCATTCCTGGAGCGGTGATAGGAAATCCCTCCGGTCCCTCATCTATACATTGCAATTTGTGAGTATGGATACTGAATTACAAGTAGAATAGCAGTAGTTTCAGTAACATGTCTATAGGTGCACAGAGGTGGTCACATCATCATGGCCAAAAACATATTGTAGAAAATTAATATACAAAACGTCTATTGCCAAGGACCAAGTAATAAACACACCCTCTAGCCATGTCTTAGGGAACCAAGTGGTATGCACACGCTAGGCAATATTATATTGCAATAAATTTAGTATGTATTAAACAATTATACATATTAATAAACTATCCACAGGATACGTCATCAACATCAAATTAGGGGGTTCCAAAACCACCAATGAGATGCTCCCGGCAGCCCCCAACCCAAAAACCAAGCAAGTGTAGCTCTATCCTCTATATAGTGGCCAAGCCAGGTTATAGTATCTAAGCCATCCAAGGGTATACAAAGAAGAAGGCAGGAGGCGCGCTGGTCCAAGTCAATTCCTTTTATTTAACACAGAACGCGTTTTGAGTTGATCACCCTTTTTCAAGTCACAACCACAGAAGGTGAGCTTTGATTTATGTGATTTTCATCTATCACAGTACCACACTTGGCGTTGTGCATTTTTTTCTCTTTTTGGTACATTGTATCTAAGTCGTTATTTTAGTGAATGAGAATAGCTGGACATCAAATCTGCATGTGAACAGAGACAAGGAAGACTGAAAGGGAGTCAGCCCTGGATGGGTGACTACTCATTCATTTTTATTTAATGCTATTTGCAGGTCATTTTCATTTCTTTATAATATGGAGAACTCATTTAAAGACTACAATTTACGGGCCAGTTCAATATAATAATGACAATGTCTGTAAAGTTGGGTGGAATATGATGGCGCTATATGCATCATAAATAAATATTGCAATGTGCTAGCAAAACCCTTAAAAGACTGCAATTGTCCTGCCCTTTCGTCCCTCTGGGAGGGGGTCAAGCGGATAACCCTCCAGCTTACTGAAACTTCTCATCATTTGGGCCCTGCCCTGTTCCTCCTTAATCATTGTGAGTCTTCTGTAAAGGTCTTTAAGCGTTCCCTGCTTAGATTCCTGATCCTCGCTGCCCGGGCTTGTATCCCCCTTTTTTGGAAACGAGTGGATCCTCTTCCTCTCTCCCTCTGGATTTCGAGGGTCAACGAGATAATGCACATGGAAAATCTCACGTCTTTCCTGCATGGTACGACTGAGGCGTACATCAAAACCTGGTTCTACTGGTTCAGGTTTCAACAGTCTGCATAGTGCCGGACGCTTCTGGGCTCTGACCCCTCCTCTGATTGATACTCTTGTTGTTCGTCTCAAGTATTTGACCAGTGTTTGCTCCCGAGCCCTTCCCAACTGGCTGTGGTATGGATGATCTGGCGACGGAGGTGCTCTCACCGGTTTCCTGACTGCTCACACCCACCCCTACCTACCCTCTCACCCTCAACATTTAGTCTTCTCCCCCACCCGTCTGTCCCACTAACCCCCTCCCTCCTCCCCCCCCCTTTTTTTTTTTTTTTCCTCTTTCTTTCTTCTCTCTTCCCTTGTTTCTTTATCGCTTTTCAGCTCCTTTACTCCTGATCTTCCAGGCCTTCCTAATAGCGCCCCCCTTTTTTGTTTTTTCTGTGTTGTTTTCTTTGTTTTGTGTTGCACTGTGTGTTTTTCTGTTCGCAGGGCGGGTGTTCGCCTTGTAACTTGTAATTGTCTTTTCTTTTCTTATTGTAAAAATTTTCAATAAAAATTTGAGTTATAAAAAAAAAAAAAGACTGCAATTGAGGAAAAGAATTGACACAAACAGGATATCACTTTAGGATAGAATATAACAAAACAGTATTGTCTTGAAAAGCTGATTATCTGAGTAAGCTGAGTAACATTTCCAGCCATTATAAAAGGTAAGGCTGGGTTCTCATGATGCAATATCCATATATAGTCAAAACCCCGTCCAATTGCAGTGCCTGATGGATACAAGTATTTGCAGATACTACCACAAATCAGTGCAGCAATTGGCCTCCATGTACTAAGGCCATACATTTTTACCCCCATGCTGTAATAGGACAGTTTTTATAATTCTATTCTGAATTTTTTTCCCGCTTTCCAGTACATTGTATGGAATAATGCATGGTATCATTATTAAGTACAATTTGTCCCACAAAAAATAAGCCCTCATACAGCTCAGTGAACTGCAAAATAAAAGTTATGGCTTTTGGAAGGTGGGACGTAAATATTGAAAATTAAAATATTAAAAATAGGTGCAGAGGGAAGGGGTTAAAATCGGGCAATTAATAATTGGTGCATGTAAATAGTATCAATGTGTCAAAATGAAGTTCGGCTCCTATGTATCCATGGTGTGTACCCATTGTGCAGGACACTAAATGCAGAGTATAATACAAGCAGATTTATTAGGACCCGGACTAAGGCGATGTGACTTGGCCTGGTGAGAACACCCCCACTGGAACTATTAGGTGAATTAGCCTTTTTACAGATTACTTAGTCTAGCTTTCCTCATGCTTACACAATGCATTAGAATCAATAATTCTGGGAATGAAGTCTTCAATAAAAATGCTCTTTGGCGAGTCATCTGTTCCGTGTAATGAGCTCCATCCTTTACTATACACTGTACACTGGCCAGTATCTGATTCAACACAAATGTGATTCCCAAAGCCATATGAAGACTCATCACACTAGTTTTATGTAGTTCATAGATCACCAATGCAATCCCAAGGACTCCAAGGGGGTTATGGCACAACTTCTTATAGTGGTGGTCCAGGATTAGAAAAATGGATCTGCTTTTTATACAGATATTGCGCCACTCTTGTTCACAGGCTGTGTCTGGTAATGCAGCTCATGTCCATTTGAGTCAAGGAAACTGAGCTGTAATACTAGACAAACCTGGACAATCCCTTGAATAAATATCAATGTCAGGAGTTCTTTATATTCCCCTGCACTTTATTTCAATTGTCACATGTCAATGTAAATGATACTTTTCTGTTGTCTCCTGATATACAGTAAAGTGGTGACATCACTGTTTGTTACATAGATTTTTCATGGAGTATTTTACATGACTCATGTTGGATCTCTACCTTCTTCTACATTTCTAACTGACCAAAGAAGGATATGAGCTCAAGGTATAGAGAAGATATTTTTATATCAGCCCCTGATCCAGAGTGAGAGGAGACGTCTGGGTCTGTCCTGTTACTCTGAGTCCGGAGAGACTGTGTTTTGCTTGTTGGTTGGTTCAACACATATAGTTTATTACTGTTTAGTTAGTTGCTCAGACGAGCAGGATTTTGTTCTGTTTTGCCTGAAGTTAAGGCTGTTTTATTTTGCTCATTTTGGGCCTGCAGGCAAGGTTTATTTGTTTTCCTTTTTTTTTCTAAATAAACCTGTTTTTTGCATATTTTGTGTCCCTATCTTTGACTGTTTGGGTCCGCACCACTGCTTCTGCCGAGCAACCTTACCCACAATCGTTATATACTGTTGTATGAATTTACATTTAATAAATTATATTTTATATTTTTATTAAACAAAATGTGGTTGGCTATCTTTTCTTGGTTATTTAATATTATCCAATTAATTTGGCTCATGTCTCGGCCGCCTATATTTCTACTTTTCCAGCCTGCAGACTCCATCTAAATGCTCAGAAACCGACTCAGTTATCAAAAAAATCCATCTATTGTAAAACCGAAAATATGAATCAGGAGAAAGGAAGTATCTGCAGATGATTAAATAAAACATGTTACGAAGAGAGAAGGGAAGAGGCAGAGGACATCTTAGAGCATACGTCACAGCTATTATATGGCACTAGGAAACATTAATAGAGCATCCACCTATCCAGCAGTAATATAGAAAATATACATTTGCAGAAGCCATGAGAGGTTATACACAATATATTGTCAGGGTCTGGGGTTGCTAGGTGGGGTGGCATAGACACACAAGTCCAGATTCTTTAGTCCAAAACAAAGGTAGAGTTTTATTTTCACTCAAAAAGGTAGTGCAGCAATAAAAGGAAATGATACAAAAATAAACCCCTGCCCGGCTTGGCTCTAACTAAACATAGAATAGGTTACCTCATATAGAATAACAGAAATCCAAAAGCCTGTAGAATTATTCAGGACACAGCTCCAAAAATATGACCTCTCTGTCAGCTCTCCAGCCAAACTCTACCAAAAGTGTTGCTGCTGGAGCAACTTCTTAAGCCTCCTTGACGAGGAGACTCTCTGTAGCTGAGTCGCTGCCGGAACATCCCCAAAGTGTGGACTGGAGGGGGGTGTGGAATGACAGGTCCCACTACCAACCTACCTGCCATTCCTAAAAATCCAGCCCAGTAATCGGAACTCTGAAATAACACTCAGCAGACAATAGTTATCTGCTGAGAAACATTCTTTCTGGAGTTTTCTCATCTCACCCACCTTAGTAGTCTGGGTGAGATGTGCACCCCCTCCATTACCTGACCAGCCATTGGCTTACAATATGTACTGCTCAATATATCCTTAATCAACATGAGTTATCAATGGCATTCATAGATTACTTGGTATTTTCCATGACCTTCATGCACTTACTTTCTTTATATATTCTATTCTATATCCTAATCTAGTTCCACAATTATTTAATAATTTATTCCTAAGAAATTGCAAAATTTATGGCTTCCCATAAACATAACCATATTTAAAGGGAGTCTATCATCACTAGGGATGAGCGAACAGTAAAATGTTCGAGGTTCGATATTCATTTCGAGTAGCCCCTCAATATTCGACTACTCGAATCGAATATCGAACCCTATTATAGTCTATGGGGGGAAAATGCTCGTTTCAGGGGCAGGCAACGTTCAATCAAATTATACTTACCAAGTCCACGAGTGAGGGTCGGGCTGGATCCTCCGAGAAGTCTTCTCCTTTCAGCGTCCCCGTGGCGTCTTCTGGCTCTGAATTCACTCTGCCAGGCATCGGGCCTGGGCAGAGCCGACTGCGCATGCCCGCGCTACAAGCGGACATGAGCAGCTGGCTCTGCCCAGGCCTGATGCCTGGCAGAGTGAATGAAGAGCCAGAAGACGCCGCGGGGAAGCTGCACAGAGAAGACTTCTAAAGGTAGGAGAAGAACCAGCGTTGATTGGCTGACTGTATAGCATTTGGCCAATCAATGCTGGTTCTGCATCGAACTTTTACATTCAAACAGCAAGTGGTACTCGATCGAGTACGAGTATTTCGAATACCGTAGTATTTGATCTAATACCTACTCAATCGAGTACTACTCGCTCATCTCTAATCATCACCAAAAACATTATTAAACCTTCTAGTGCTCAGAGTTATCATTTATTTGTACAATGACTGCTTGATTTTGAAAAAAAAATAGATTTTTATTCCTATGCAAATGAGCTAAGAGTGCATCGGAGGCGACTGAGCATCATGGTAAGACGGGGGTTTCCTCGGATAGCTGAGGGCCTTGGCAAGATTTCCTCTTGCTCAGGAGGAGTTTACATTAGTAATTTGGATTCCCCTGAGTCTGGAGCAGATTCCTCCTGGATTCCTCCATTGGGAGGCAGATATCGCTGCAGGATGTGGACAGCAAAGATGCTGGCGGCGGATAATGAAGAGGATTTCCTATTCATTTTCCAGTGTATGAACACACCCTAAGAAAGCCATTCGTGGTTCTGTCCATTGGCAACCAATCAAGGCAACAAATTGTTAAAACTAAGGTGGTCAGAGGAAATATTCTAATGTACTAAACCGACAGCAAGAAAAAGGTGAATACCAAGTAGGTATTAGTAATAGGAAGCCTGGAGGGTCAATGGAATGTATGTGCTGATACAGAAAAATAATCATTATAGTCTCTACTAATAATCGATTGCTAAAACATTACAATCCTATTGTATACTGCTAATTCCTTTATTGATGACATTTTCACGTGGCCTCTCAATGTGAACAAGAATGTTCACCTATAATCTAGTTATTTGAGCCTGGCGTGTCCAGAAACGTTGCTTTAGATAATTTGGGGTTGAGGGGATATCATCACTCCATAAGGAGACAACCACCATTAAGGTGTGTGGAGTCTTATTAAGCCATGAATGCTCCACTATGCAAAGGAACATGGGAATAATATGCAAATCTGACTTCCATGATGTAATTAGGATATCAGTGCCTCAAGTATGCACACCAATAGAGGGCACTGGTGTGCATACTTGAGGCACTGACATCCTAATTACATCATGGAAGTCAGATTTGCATATTCTTCCCATGTTAGATAAATTAGTCAAGGTAGTTGGATAAGCTCTGCTTTGGAGCCTGATATTTGGGCCACATAAATGTTCTTTAGAGTTGCCGATAAGTCACATGTATATTAATGCTAAAATCTCCTATGAGAGTGACGTTGAGTATATACCAATATACAGTCCTATGAAAAAGTTTGGGCACCCCTATTAATCTTAATCATTTTTAGCTCTAAATATTTTGGTGTTTATAACAGCCATTTCAGTTTGATATATCTAATAACTGATGGACACTGCTATATTTCAGGATTGAAATGAGGTTTATTGTACTAACAGAAAATGTGCAATATGCATTAAACCAAAATTTGACCGGTGCAAAAGTATGGGCACCTCAACAGAAAAGTGACATTAATATTTAGTAGATCCTCCTTTTGCAAAGATAACAGCCTCTAGTCGCTTCCTGTAGCTTTTAATCAGTTCCTGGATCCTGGATAAAGGTATTTTGGACAAACAATTCAAGTTCAGTTAAGTTAGATGGTCGCCGAGCATGGACAGCATGCTTCAAATCATCCCACAGATGTTCAATGATATTCAGGTCTGGGGACTGGGATGGCCATTCCAGAACATTGTAATTGTTCCTCTGCATGAATGCCTGAGGATTTGGAGCGGTGTTTTGGATCATTGTCTTGCTGAAATATCCATCCCCGGCGTAACTTCAACTTCGTCACTGATTCTTGAACATTATTCTCAAGAATCTGCTGATACTGAGTGGAATCCATGCGACTCTCAACTTTAACAAGATTCCCGATGCCGGCATTGGCCACACAGCCCCAAAGCATGATGGAACCTCCACCAAATTTTACAGTGGGTAGCATGTGTTTTTCTTGGAATGCTGTTTCTTTTTGGACGCCATGCATAACGCCTTTTTTTATAACCAAACAACTCAATTTTTGTTTCCAAAATGAAGCTGCCTTGTCCAAATGTGCTTTTTCATACCTCAGGCAACTCTATTTGTGGCGTACGTGCAGAAACGGCTTCTTTCTCATCACTCTCCCATACAGCTTCTATTTGTGCAAAGTGCGCTGTATAGTTGACCGATGCACAGTGACACCATCTGCAGCAAGATGATGCTGCAGCTCTTTGGAGGTGGTCTGTGGATTGTCCTTGACTGTTCTCACCATTCTTCTTCTCTGCCTTTCTGATATTTTTCTTGGCCTGCCACTTCTGGGCTTAACAAGAACTGTCCCTGTGGTCTTCCATTTCCTTACTATGTTCCTCACAGTGGAAACTGACAGGTTAAATCTCTGAGACAACGTTTTGTATCCTTCCCCTGAACAACTATGTTGAACAATCTTTGTTTTCAGATCATTTGAGAGCGGGCTGTCCATGTTCGGCGACCATCTAACTTAACTGAACTTGAATTGTTTTGTAGAAAGAAATGGTCCAAAATCCCTTCATCCAGGATCCAGGAACTGATTAAAAGCTACAGGAAGCGACTAGAGGCTGTTATCTTTGCAAAAGGAGGATGTACTAAATATTAATGTCACTTTTCTGTTGAGGTGCCCATATTTTTGCACCGGTCAAATTTTGGTTTAATGCATATTGCGCATTTTCTGTTAGTACAATAAACCTCATTTCAATCCTGAAATATTACTGTGTCCATCAGTTATTAGATATATCAAACTGAAATGGCTGTTGCAAACACCAAAATATTTAGAACTAAAAATGATTAAGATTAATAGGGGTGCCCAAACTTTTTCATAGGACTGTATATATATATATATATATATATATATATATATATATATATATATATATATATAATTATATTGAAGTTCTAATGGCTCATTGCCAGAAATTTAGCCTAAGGACCTCTGTTTTTAGGACAATTGCCAGACTTTACAGCCCTATCGGAGGTCTCCATAGCTACCTCTCTGTTTCTTATATTCTTAATATGATCTCTACCTCTCACACTGTTTTTGCCATAACCTTACTTCCTAATAACCTTTCATCTGCTTTATCCACCAGAGATGGTTTATCTGTTGGTTTTGTATATGTTACCCTCTTTATCTATGACATCATTGTACATGGCCATAGTATAATGTATTTGTCTAAGTAGTAAAATTAGCATGGAGTATGTGTCTCCAATGAATGGACACTTGTATAGCTACCAGCACCCAACCCCCATTCTGTAGTTATCTATAGCAGTCACTCCCAATAAACCGCGACCATCTGTTAAATTATATTGGCTGATAAAATTTAGAGCCATATATTAGTGATGGGAAAATGTATATCAACAAATCCAATGAGCCATGTCCTAGACCTATTCACCATTATTATACATTATTACCTAAGTGGCTGCTTCCTTGTTTAATCCACAATTGTATGTGACAGGATAAACTGACTTAAGTATGCGCCGTCATGTGCCCAGAGAAAAGCAGCTACGGCATTATTTCGCTTTGCATTTGGTGGTTTGGTATTACTAGAGAAGGGAAGTAAAATATTATAAGCAAAACATATTTATTATTGGTACGAATTAAAGAGGATAATGCAGTATAACTTAGTATAAACTCGTGGTGTGCTCACAGGGTGAGGAGGGAGCAGCCTATAGACAAATCCATCATAGAGGTCCTAAGACAGTGATGGTGAACCTTTTAGAGACCGAGTGCCCAAACTGCAACCCAAAACCCACTAATTTATCACAAAGTGCCAACACAGCAATTTAACCTTAATACTGTGCGGATCCGCAATTGTGGACAGTTATGGAGGGTCTGTAATAATATCACTTGTCTGCTATAAAACAGATACTCTGTGATAAAAATAGTGAAGGGCCCCCACACAGTACAATCTGCTCCACAGTGGCCGATACACAGTACAATTTGCTCCACAGTGAACCCCACACAGTGTAATCTGCTGCAAACTGGCCCCACAAAGTAGAAGCTGTTCCACACATGGGTGCCCACAGAGAGGGCTCTGAGTGCCACCTCTAGCACGCGTGCCATAGGTTCGCCATAGTGGTCCTAAGACAATCATAGAGGTGCTAGAAATCAATGCAAGCACATTCCCTGTTAAAGGGTTTTTCTGGCCCTTTAACAGTGATGACCTATACTTTGGAAAGGTCATCAACAGAAGATGACCCCACTTCCCCTTCACAGTCTATATGATGCTACTTTCAACAGTCAAATTGCTTGTAAGCAACTAAGCCCTATTCAAGTGAATGAGACTGAGCAAAACCAAGCACTGCTGGTATACAGTGTATGAGACCGCAGTGCTCACATAATTGGGGCTGTCTCTGTATACATCTGGTCAGCAGGGGTGCCAGGTGTTGGGATCTTGTCGAATTCCCATTAATGACTTATTCAAAGGATAGGTCATCAATGTAGTAGGGCTAGAAAACCCCTTTAGGCCCCACGTAGAGAGCCACAAATAAAAAAACGGAAACACATCGCGGTTTTACCTGCAGCGTTTTTCACAGAAAGTCCACAGTGTTTTCCTCTGCCGACTTTCTGCTTCAATTATATCTATAGGGAAACCATCAGCATTTCCGTAGGCATAATTGACATGCTGTGATGTCCAAAAGCACAACAGCTTTACAAATCGCATTTCATATTCTCCTGCAATGTGTGGCTGGGACTGTAAAACGCTGCAATTTTTATGAATATATATATATATATATATATATATATATATATATATATATATACTGTATATATATAAATAGTGGGATATTGTCCAATTAGGCTTGTAGGGACACGCCTCTTTGACAAGCAGAATGGTAATGCCCAGTTGTCGATTTTTTACTAAGATTTAGGAGGAATAAGAGAGAACAACCACACATGGAGCATTGTGAGAAAAGTGATCCAGAATTGTCATATTACGAGGAGTGAAAGTATTTACTAAAGTGACATGTCAGGAGAGCAGACGGGTCCTAGTTATAAGTGTATAACAGGATGTTTGTCATTCTGGTAATGTAAGCTTATTTTCACATTTACATATGCAAATGATGTGTATTTTCTGCATGCACAGCTCGTATGCGCTGACAACTTATGGCAATGATATTCTATTTATGTAGCTTGTAAGATTCCTCTCCATGTTTATCTATGACATTTACATATTACGCCAACATATCACTTGTCTTCTGATCCATGACCGGCCCAGCCGGGTGCCGACTTTGTTCTTCCCAATCACTAATTACCATTAGGTTACAATAAGGAGGAATCCATGTCTTACATTTCCTGTACAGATGATGACACGCGGGGCAGGATGGTTCAGCTCAATGATCGCTGAGGATTAATGCAAGGACTGCACTGGCTTACTGCTATTCAATATGCCATATGTGTCTTATTAGAATAATGTCCTGTCATTTCCTCCATGTCTGGGCTGCGCCTGGAGCTTGTATCTTTCTTTTATTACCAGCAGATTATCCAGCCTCTTATTACTAGATTTTAATTATCGTATTGTTGTATATGAATATTGCTTTCTAATTATGCTTTACATCATAGCTGCATTTTTATCATGACATTGACTGTTATGTGCAGTGTAGGACTGGGAACCATCTTATACATTGGCAGACGTCAAGTGCATTAAGATGCTGAAGATGACTGGGTAAATGACTGGGACCCTACAGAAAAGAGGAGCGTATACAGGTCACCTAGATATCATCTATATAGGAATAAACTGGGAATTTGTTCAATTATTTACCCAGTTTATTACATGGATGCACAAGCTGCGGTGCTGTATGTTGTACATGTCTATGTACTGCAGTTCAGTGCTCTGCTATGTACACCTCATGCAATGGGTTTGGGGCTTGGGTCCCATCTTCATTTAGACTGGATGCCATTTTGAGCCTGTTTATAGGTGTTAGGATTAATAATTTATAAAATGATTTAAAGATAGCTTTAGCATTGAGGCAGTTAGTGTTAGTCCTCCTGCAGACAGCGGCAATGCAGGATACAGGCCATAATAAGGCCACAGATCCATATCATGTACATGACCAAGTGTGCCTCCGATTTGGGGCTGAGTTTGCAGTGGAATACACTCAGATAACACTTGGACTGACATATAAGTGCATCCATTATGTATTTAAGTCTATGGGGGAATCCGATTCGTTCCTTTCCAATGACATGGAGCAGAATATAACCTGCTCTACTACCATACTATTCATAGGAACGGAATGAATCCAGAGCCCCCATAGACATGAATGTATAATTAGATGTCACTCCGAGTGCATTCTACCATAAACACGGCCCCACATTAGATGTACACTTGGTTGAGTGCATGGGGTCTAAGTTTGGGTGGTTTGACCCACCCTCAGGATGCTGTTTGCAGTGCTACAAGACATATTATATTACCCCATTTCTAAAAGCAGCCAAAGCACCCACCCAGGGATCAGCTGTATGCAACAGGTTCAACTCCTTAAATCCTCAAGCAATCGCCTGTTATGGTGGGGGGAGGGGGGGTGTTCTTCCAGCTACAGTACACATTTTCTTTGAAGTAACCACTACAGAGACAATGTATTATGATACGGTATCATGGCCTACCCTCTCACTCCCAGTATCTTCCTCCTTGCCAATACTAGCCTCCTGTATTGCAACTTTCTGCCCTGGGCTGCCAACATACAGACTTCCTCTTAAAGGGATAGTGTGCTTACTACTGACTTCAGCTAATGCCCAGATGTGTTTGGTCTAGAAGACTCATGGCAGTAGGACATTCCCTGGACCATCTAGTCTGCCCTTATATTATTACCATTTAACCTTAGGATAGACATGTGCGCATCCCACCCATGCTTAAATAATATTTCCTGACATTGCTTCTTATCTTTCCCCCAATTTCAGATTGTGCCCCCTCGTGTTTAGTTTTTTTTTGGGGGGGTTGTAATAAAAAAAAACACATCTCTTTCCTCAACTTCATTCATATATTTAATACTAGCATTTGCCCTCGACTTTATCTGTGGGTTGGTGTTGGCGCTGAGCCGCTTATATTTAGCTAATTGCTGTTGTGGATGATCTACCTGCTCCCGTGTCTCAGCTCTGCTACATCGCAGCATATGCGCAGCATACTCAGTTGTATGTACATCTCTGTATATGGAGAGCGTAATCAGCTGTGCTACAGCTTAAGCTCTGCTACATCTGGCCATTTGGATTATAGGGGTGTTGTTATGTCAGTGTGTGAGCAGCTTCTGTGTTACAAAGGACTGATTGGATGTTGCTGAAATGTGCCAAAGTTCGATCAGCCTGCTCCCGAGTCTCGGATCTGCTACATCGCTGCATATGCGTAGGATACCCAGCTGTATGTACATGTTTGCATATGGAGAGCCTATAGAGGTGTGCTACAGCGCTGCATAAGCTCTGCTACATCAGGCAACTGTGATTACAGGGGTTTTGTTATGTGACTGAGAAGCTTCTGTGTTACAAACAGCTGAACGGATGTTGCTGAAATGTGCCAAAGTTCTCCCCCCTCCCCCATCAGAGGCAGAACAACACATTCCCCATCGTACTCACTGAAACTCTACACCTGTTATACTCCTCTTGCCCACACACAGACTGCATGTTCTGTAGTCTCCTGATCTTCTATGAGACTCCATTTTCTTCAGCTTTCACACTGTCCAGCTTCATCCTATATAGCTCCACCCACAAAATATCATGTAGCTCCGCCCACTGCCTAGCATGATCCTATCCTAGAAAGGCTGACGGACCCGTGATGACGTCATCACAGATCCTTTAGTGTTGTGTGACCCTAAATTCCTTCACTGCGGTCGTGTAGTGACGTCATTTACTGGGATAAAAAGTAGCCTATGTTTTAATCGGGGTTCCTATCTATGTATGTGGAAATTTCATGCAAATCCGTACAGACGATTTTGCATGATTGAGGAACAAACATCCAAACCCACAATCATCCAAACCCACAAACTTTCACATTTAGGATATTTAAAGATTGTAGTCAAGTCCCTCCATTTCTCAAGACTATACATATACCCTAAGGCTTCATGCACACATCTGAGTGTGCCATCCAAGGGGGCATTCGAGGGTCTGTTCCATTGGTAATAGAGCAGGTCCTATCATGCTCCTTCATTGGAAAAATAGAACAGATCTGAAGCCGCCATAGAGGTTAGTGCATAAATCAATGTCATCTGACTGCATTAGGGTGCATGCACACTACGTAACGCCGGGCGTGTATCAGAGCCGTACACGCCGGCATTACAGCAGACTGCCGAACACTACCCATTCACTTCAATGGGAGCGCTCGTAACAGCGGCGTTTACGAGCGCTCCCATTGAAGTGAATGGGAAGTGTTCGGCAGCCCTGCTGTAACGCCGGCGTGTACGGCTCTGATACACGCCTGGCGTTACGTAGTGTGCATGCACCCTTACATTGCAAAATCGTCCTCAACCTGGATGCAAACTCAGTCACGTCCACGTCATGCTACATATGAACAGGGTTTGCCTTCAATTCCTCCACAATTTCCTACATTCTAACACAATCGCCTAATTTTAACCTCATGTCTACAAGCCTAT
The DNA here is from genome assembly GCF_031893055.1 of Leptodactylus fuscus. Lineage (NCBI taxonomy): Eukaryota > Metazoa > Chordata > Amphibia > Anura > Leptodactylidae > Leptodactylus > Leptodactylus fuscus. Next base: position 43,999,906 of record NC_134268.1, on the reverse strand, counting down.
TACACATCCTAATACTTGCTATCATTAGCATTTTACCTCTAATTGCTCCATTTACATGACCCCTTTAGTTCGCTAAAGCCCTGCATTGAAATCCCCTTTATTTCTCTATTTCCCTGTTCCTTTTGTTTCAGGCAGAAACTATTCAGACAGGAAAACATGTAATTTGAAGCAACAACATCCCCTATAATTTACATAAATCAATATACAAAAGTAAATGCACCAGCGTGTGCAGGGGGTGTTGTAGCAGGCTGTAGGGGCGAGTGACAAATTGCTTCCTACTTATAATCCTCAAGGAGCGGAGGAAGAAAACAGATAATGCAATTAGCCGTAAAAAGCCATTATATAAACCATACATCCTGAAATAAATGTCTGGATCCCATACGCTGTAGGATACCGCAGCTGAGCGTTGCAGCACATCATTACTATGTCTGAAATATTCATGTGTGCTGACTTTTGGGGTACAGGGCTTCAGTATAAGGGACAGTGCTAATCCCCTAAACAGATCACACTACATGATAGCAAACTAGAACTGGCCCCACATGGATTCAGCAGAATTACACCTGCTTTATGACATTTGCTGCCAATGACAGTCAGCAATTACAATCAGACATCCCCACACATAACATCCATCATCCCCAATAGGCACCGCTTATCATTTTAATGTACGATTGACTGACTAAGCACTGAGCATGTGCAAGGGTGTGGTCAGCAGCCCAAAGCTGAGAGATGACAGTCACACAATGCTACTACACGTTACAGTGGAAAGCCTGGCGTCTTTTGTCTTTGGCGAGCATGTGCCTATTATCTGCGCTTTACAAGACTTGGCTTTTCAGTTCCCTCCTGAGACTTAGACGGAGTGGAGGAAGGGTTAATCACGCCTTTCCACACCAGCTACCAGGCATTGGCAAATGCTCAGGAAATTGGGCTCCTGCTGGGAATGTGTGAAAGGTGGAAAGAAAAGACTAGAAGTGGCGTACTGTATATCTGCATCTATATACAAGTGGTGGCGTACTCTATATCTGCATCTATATACAAGAAGTGGCATACTGTATATCTGCATCTATATATAAGAAGTGGCATACTGTATATCTGCATCTATATACAAGAAGTGGCATACTGTATATCTGCATCTATATACAAGACGTGGCATACTGTATATCTGCATCTATATACAAGAAGTGGTGTACTGTATATCTGCATCTATATACAAGACGTGGCATACTGTATATCTGCATCTATATACAAGAAGTGGTGTACTGTATATCTGCATCTATATACAAGAAGTGGTGTACTGTATATCTGCATCTATATATATAAGACGTGGCATACTGTATATCTGTATCTATATACAAGAGGTGGCATACTGTATAACTGATACTATATACAAGAGGTGGCATACTGTATATCTGCATCTATATACAAGTGGTGGCATACCGTATATCTGCATCTATATACAAGAAGTGGCGTACTGTATATCTGCATCTGTATACAAGAAGTGGCGTACTGTATATCTGCATCTATATACAAGAAGTGGCATACCGTATATCTGCATCTATATATATAAGACGTGGCATACTGTATATCTGCATCTATATACAAGAAGTGGCATACTGTATATCTGCATCTATATACAAGAAGTGGCATACTGTATATCTGTATCTATATACAAGAAGAGGCATACCGTATATCTGCATCGATATATAAAAGTCTATAGCATTAAACTTATATATCGGTGTCCCTGTGTCGCAGTGAAATTTTGTGTTGTTCATATATATATTATGTTGTTCACCTATACAATCACTTGTGGCCTTGGCTGAGTGAGCGGTGCTGTATATAGTGAGCGGTGCTGTATATAGTGAGTGAAGCTTTTCAGCACCAAGGACAGCTCAGTGCAGATCCTAAAGTCAATGGGGAGAGTACATTATTCCAATTTGATGATATAGGATATATAGGATATATTTTATTACTGTAGATTATATAAACTTGCATACATACATAGATATATAGATATAACGATAGATAGGTAGATAGATATAACAATATAAAGATAGATAGATGATAGATAGATAGATAGATAGATAGATAGATAGATAGATAGATAGATACCGCTATAGACATATCAGCCCTGATATTCTGCTGAATTGTGCATAATGTAGACTTGCCGGTAGCGTCTGACTTCCATTGCGATTTTTATGTAATTCATTTATATGGAATGTACTACTATAATAAAAGGGGGTGTCTGGCAGATCCTCAAGTCAAGCTGCATCATTCTATTCTATCTCTCGGTCCTATTGGCGGATCAATATTTAATGCTTAGAGATTGAAGCTTGCATTGAGTCATATCAGGGGACCCTTGGAGCCAATCTGCGTGAGCCTAGGATTGCTAATTATTCATGGGCTCCTGCCTCTTGCTCATTCCTTCGCTCGGCCCCACACTGCTGACTCAGTGCCTTATTCAGTCTTTTCTCCCTCTCCACTGCTGTAGCTGGATCTCTTGCCATCACAACCTCTGAGCATCTGTATACATCAACATGGCTAAAACAGCAATAGGTAAGAACAGGAGCCTATTCTATTCCCACTGTCTTAGCTCTTAGCCCTGAAGCTGCTTTGTCTTCTATTTTGCAATGTTATATTATTGTAGCATTTATGCTTTATAGCTTTATATCTTTTGTGCTGTAAATAGATACATTGTATAGAGAGAGATTATTGCTGATTTCTTTGCATTGTCTATTCTGCAACAATAATGTGATTCTATCTATAGAATATGAATTATTCTTAGAGCTAGGACCCAGACACGCCCAATACATTGGTTCCTATATAGATGACATGGAATGAAAGTGATTTGTTTTTAATATACTATTTGGTTTGTTTTACTAGAATGCTAATAGGACTTGTGCACTTTTCTATAGCATGTACGTGGCGGTGTGTAGGGTGAGACAATGATATACAAAGGATGTAAGGCACCTGCACTTCTATACTGCCAGCTCTATAGCACAATGCAGACAGACCCCACCCATCTGCCTCCTTTCTTGTTCACAGGCAGCTCAATGTGGAGCACTTTGCAATATCTAAATGGGTTTCTGCTGCCCTCTTGCTATTGTAGGAGACAAGGAATCATCACCAGACAATTCATTTGTCTTACCCAAGTCAATTCTGCATAAAATATATCAATGTCACTCTCATGTATTCTGCTATTACTATGTCTGGACTATAGATAAGCTGCATTCTTTTCATATCTGACATGCTATAGCTTTGACATTCATCATGCATGTCAGCACAGCTCATATAGATCAAGGCTGAAAATTACTAAATTAAAAAATAATTATTTTTTGCAAATGGAATTTTTGCTATAAATTGAATAATACCAATGTTGCATCTGCTATCCCAATGAGCCAGAATAGTTAGGTTTCTTGAATTTTGTAATATCATTGCATTCCGAAAGGTCACTGGTGATATGATGGGAGTGCTAGTACATTGTCATGACAATTAACAAGTCATCTGGACTCTCTCACACCCCTATAGAGGTTTCCAAAGCAGGGGTGAGGCCATAATGACAGATTTATATGTAAATGTGGTCAACCTGGATCTATGGGAGTCTGGCCAGCCCTGCAGTACCGAACATGTCACCCCTCCCTATTGCAGCAATATAGTAATCAGTATTGATAATTTGCAGTCACTTGGAGACTGACAGCTGCAGGGGGCCACTGTATTATGGATTCTTTGGATGTACATAGCTGTCATGGTGTGATATATGGCTTCACATCTCGTCAATCATAAACGTGTCTCTGGGCATCAAGGAGATGTCTCAGATCATTAAAATTGTCCATCAAGCTTAATGATTCAGCTCCAAAAGTATGTCTTCTAATTGGATCGTGTCTGGCAGGCTGTAATATCATACTTTATAATAGGGTAACAGTGTAGTCGCCCATTATATTCTAGAATCAGGCATGAAGGCATAGAATAATAGTCAATAAGTTCAAAGAGTCCAAAGATTTTATAGGAAATGTGCAAATGCTATAATGGTATTGTATGTGCCTGTAAGAGAGAAGAATATAAGCCATCAGAGGGTAATGCTGCGGAGAAAATCACATGGAATAAAATGCAGTTTCCCCGATTTTACAAAAACTAGGAAGAAACAATAGGCTTAGCAGTCTTCCTCTTGGGAGTGTTTCTGTGTGATCATTATCAGCATGACAGGGGAAGAACCAGGAGGAAACTGCTGCCCCCTGGTGTGTGGGAGCGAAACAGCAAGTGGCTCAAAAAATGAAAATCACAGCTTGAGGGGTTTAGATTATTATGGGGGGAAAAAAGAAGCATTTAAACTTATTTTTCAAAATAATTTTATAAAATTTACATTTGTTTTTCAATTTGATATTCCTTGTTTTTATTTTTAAAGTTTGCTCTCTGCTGACTCTATATGTTGTTGGCAGCCATTTTTTGGGTTGGACCAATAGGTGTGAGAGTAGGCATTAGTGACATTAGGCCATGATTATATAGGCTATAAAATTATTATTAGTTTATAAAAACGTATTGTTTATAGCATTGAGATAGAAAAATGACACTTTTAGGCACAAATGTAGTTAAAGGGGGGTATTGATGATTGGGCCTGAAGCCTAAAGGGGCTCACAAATCCCTCTATCCTATAAGGAACCTGTAATTATATATATATATATATATATATATATATATATATATATATATATATATATAATTTTATATAATATGATTTTGCAAATTTTGCATTAGGTTCACACAAGTTGCACCACTGTTAAGCAGAACCCATATCAAAAAGATGTTATATATTTTATATATGCAGATAAGCCCCCACTTGAGGACTGAAGTTTCTCATGGAATCACTTTAATACAATATTGCAACATGCCTGCAAATCCCATGACAATTCCCTTGACAGACTGCAGTACACAGCACCACCACTAGGTGGTGACACATAGACACATATGGCATATCTCTTTCTGACAGAATACCATAAAATTGTGTTGTTTTAAAAAGCTGGTTATCTCATGACACTCATATCTGGACACATCTGATTTCACAAAGGAACCCTGCCCAAATAATCCTACAGTCTCAATTTGTACATGAATACTGCAACTACACGCAGACATCTTTTATTCTTTCAATTGTTACCTACTTTGAGTTCTTCCTGAATATATCCCTAAAGAACGGCTGGCAATGTCTTGTAATACTGCAGGGACTGGTAGAGGTGACATCACTAGGAGCCAACATCTTCCCCACTGACTTGGTGCTGAAAATAAAAAGAAACCTAATGTCTGCTAGAAGACAAATCCCTGAGGCGGCCATGTAATGGCTAGATCAGATTACGATCACAAAGCCTCACATCTGATCCTATAGTCAGTACAAACGAGTCTGTGGTTTGGCCCTATTGACAGTCTGATGTATGAGGCAGGATAATGAAGGCTGCACATGGACAATGTGAGGAGTCTTTATCCTTACTTTAGCAACGTACGCAGGTTATAAATCAGGGTGTATGGCATCCATGGGCATTTACTGCAGCACATATTTGCATTGTCACAGATTTTCAAGGACAGATGTTGCAGGTGAAATGAATTATGGCTATAGAGGTGTAACCACAGGCCGTCCTCCAGGACCTTGAGCAAGACAAACAACTGCACCTTGGAGAAATCCATCAATGTTCTTGAGGTGTTAGGACTTTGTGCACGACAAGCATTTGCATTCCATAAAATCGCATTCATGCCCTTGGACTTTGGATTTCAGCTCATCTTGAGTTTACAAAACAGAAGCGATCTACAACTAATATGAAAATAGGGGCCTATGCCCAGTGCTGATTCATACACCGCACCTCCATGCTATAATAAAACTGAGAGTAATGATGCGGGGCCTGTGGAGAGGGGGAGACATGTATACCCCCTAATGGAAAAGGGTGGGGCAGAAACATAGCTATAGGGGGCGCAGTGGTAGCAACCACTACCAGGCCCCACTGGGGGGACGCAAAATTCTCTATATAACATAAGAAGACACCAGTATTATAGAGCGCACATAGCAAATTGTGGCTCCTTTACAAACTTTGCATTGAGGCCCAGGAGCCTCATATATATATTATCTCCAGGAAGCATGCTATAAAGCAGGAGTAGCTGAGTAGATTTATATATATATATATATATATATATATATATATATATATATATATATATAGTGTAACTTGGTATTTTAGTCTATAAAATCCTGCTCTTCCTATGCTTCGGAGTCCAGTGGGCGGTCCTAATCAACAATTGACAGTCATCTCTCTATGCACAGTCATACCAAGAAGACGGTCTATCGCTGTGCAGGATCTCCCATTGAACTCACAGTAGTAAAACAGGTGAATAGACAGGGAAGATACAATAGAGTATACTGAGAGACAAGAGATACTGGACTAAAAGAAAGTGGAGCCAAAATATCATTTACTTTACATAATAAATACAGGCTTACTATTTGCGAGGTTTGCTCTGCCCAAGTGGGGCCCAATTCTATTTCTTACCCTGAAACCCCATAAAGTTCTTACTGTAATTTTCATTGAATTTGTAGAATATTTTCGTATATGAATGACTACTATGATGACACAGCAGATTATATTGTAAAATTAAGAAGAAATCTGTTACCCTATCAGCAATAATGAGCACCGGCGATGTGAATATAGTTGACATGCTCACCTGCTTCAGTATTTCCTTCATATACATAAGGGGCTAATTTATCATGTCTTGAGCACCAGTTTCTTGAGACAAGTCAAAATTAAGAGGCCGGAACCTTCTATTAGTTCTGGTGCATCTCTCGTCAGAAAAGATTACGAGCAGTGCTCCATGCTTAATAAATTGGCCCCAAATAATCTATTTAGTCCATTGATAGTCTCTCTTAAAGGAAATTTCCAACAAATTCAAACAGTTTTACAATGAATATAAAAGGAATAGTCCTTATCTTACTGGTCTCCCTCCACTCCTGACCAAACACTTCCTGGGGTCCCCACTGCTCCCTACTTCCTGGTTCCATCTCAACACACAGGAAGTGCATGAAAAGGTTCATTCAACCAATCACAGACTGCAGCAGAGATCACCTCAATCAGTGATTGACTGGTCAGGTCTGTGGGCTGAAACGGGAACAGGAAGGTGAGACTAGTAGAAAAGGGAGCATTACTGGATTGTGACGCGTACTGATCCTTTTTTTAACGCCATTCTGATCCTGTTTGAAAATTTTATCCCACCAGAAAATTCTTTTAAACCTGTGGTTATAGGACAACTTTCATTGCAATGTACATTCATACTCCATGCACATCACATAGTCCATTACCGAGATGAGTGGTTCGGCCAAGTATTTCTTACAGTTTAAGTGCTGCTACCTAACAAGAGTATCCTTAAGAAACTTGATTTACAGATCACGTGGTCTATATGGCATGTCTGATGATGCCTGTGAATCCTGGAGGGATCACACATCAATTTAACATGATCTTCACGTTATTAGACTCTGTACAAATCGTGAAAATTTCAATTTAACAGAGGAAAATCATATTGAGAGACTCACTGACTGTCTCAAGGGATTCAAGATAGATCATGAGACAGATTCCTGGAAATGAAGACTGGAAGCTAGAAATCTACTTATTACATTTAAGTGATTTTGGAACTATGGAGAACATACAGTATATGAGATTGTGAAGGGATTTTCAACCAAACCATGTAATTTCCATGTAGAAGATTAGATAGAGCGATGGATGATAGTTATGTTCTTTTTAGTTACATAGATACTTGTGTTTCTGTTTCCTTGTGGTGGCGGCCATTTTTACACTACAGGAAGTGCAGCCATATTAGTTGCCGCCTTTGTGTTTTATTAATACAAAAGTTACAGTGTTGCTTTCATTTGCTGAGCAGTAAATTCTTAAGGGACAAATATTGGAAATTCTGAGTCAATATATGGAAGCCCCTTATTCAGGATCAGGACCCTGAACAATAAGCCAGTAACAAAGAACATCTCCAGTTCTTAAGGACCCAACATGTTTGGACAGCCCATTGACGTCAGTGAGAACTGTGTAATGCGTAATTTCTCCTGTAGGGGCACTGTACATTGAACATTGCTGAGTTGCCTCACCAAACACAGATAAGGAACACAATAGATAAAATTTATCATTATTGTCTAATACCAAAAAGGCGTTGGCCAATATTCATAAAAATTTGTTGACCTGCCATGTCTAGACTAAAACCAGCCATACATGTTTGATTTTGGAATGTTATAATAAGGCCATTTGGAGGATGGGATTGTTCATACAATGATCACCCATCAGCCAAAAAACTACAACACAGTCAAATCTATTATTGGCAGTCTACTGTGACGATTGGTTGATGACTGTATTTCTCAAACTAGTCGTTATCGAAAATTGCCCTTTTCAGCTGCTTAAAGTCTAATATGTATGCTCAGCTTTAATGTAACATTACATGGAAATAAATGGAGGTTTATGTAATCCAACGGAAACATTGGTGCAGGTCTCCATTCTGATGCAAAGTGGTAGGTCCCAAATGACGAATGTCTATATACTTTAATAGAGCAAATGAACAAGAGCTGTTTTCCAGAGACAACCCCTTTAATTCCCTTCTTGTCAAGCGCGGATGCAGATAGTAGAGAGCCCAATGCAAATATATACTCCATCTACTCCAGTAGTTCAGCAGGGGGAACCTGTCATCTCACTTCTAACTATCTATCCATAATTGTAAGCTATATAATTCACTAGCTAAGTCCTTTACTTGCAATGTAATAAATGGTTGGAATTTGATTTTGGTGGGCTGTGGGCCCCCTTGCCTTCTGGGCCCCTGGGCAGCTACACAGGTCACACCTATGATATGTCCACCGCTGCCTCTTGTGGTTGCATGTTGCATTGTGACCGTTCAATTGCTCTGAGATCTAGTTGAATTTCCATTGTGCTGAATCATGAAGTACCCAAAGCATCAAAGGACATTTACTTTATCCTCCCGGCAGCCAGCAGGACAGTCATTACTCTGCCTGATCTATAGTCTGCATTAGGTGTAAGTGTACAGGATGCTTTATACTTGTCCTAGTTAAAGCTTTTAAGGCTTAGTCAAGAAAGTGGCTGAGAGTCAAGACGTCCAAAGTAATTGCAAGTAATTATTCCTGCCGAGTATATTGTAAGTTCCTTAATGTTCACTTATAAAAACCCAGCCTGCACTTACTGCTCCAGCCCCAGGTTATAGCGTGTCTGCTCATTGTACTGAATAAATAATGATGACTACCTTTACTATATACTAAGACAAGTCCATTCATAAACCGTAGAGGTCAATATAGTCATGTAAAACGTGTGATTCTCCATACATTGTATAAAGACCTTATACAATCATTGCTCAATTTACATGGATTACAATGTTTTGCACTTGGTCCTGCCCTGCAATATCTATAAAATAACAAGCAAGTACTCACCTCTCCCCTTGCCCTTGTTTCCATCGCTGAAAGCTCAGTTCATTTGTATACAAGTCCAGTGCCAATTTTGCACAGGGGTCACTGCAGCAGTCAATCACAGCCAGTGCAATGTTTCAGTTGTGAAGAGGTCACGACTGAGACCTATGATTGGCTGCAGCAGTCTCCTCACACAAATGACACATTGTCAGTATACAAACTAACAGAGCTGCCACCAATGGAAACAGAGGTAGAGGGAGAGGTGACTATTCTCTTGGCAATATTCAATAATAAACATAGGATATGGACAATCCCTTTAAAATGCAGAACATTAAAAATGGGCAAGGCTGTATTTGGATCATTAACAGGAACAGCGCCACACCTGACCACTTGTTGTGTCTAGTATTGTAGGTCAACTGCACTGAAATGAATGGGGATGATCTGCAATATTACATATCATCTGTGGAAAAGAATGGCACTTTTCCTGAAAGGAACCTGTAAAACTTTTACTTTCCACATACAGGGATAGGATAGGCCAACAATGTCGGTTTAATCTCTGACCCTATTGCTAAGCACCGCCCCCATCCAGCCGCTAGTCAAGGATCAAACTGATCAGCAGGATTTCTGCAACAAACTTGTCCGCAAGGATCATGTAGAAAACGTTGCAGACTTAAACTTGCGGAGAGCAACTCTGTTTATTCATTTAGTCTATTTATTTATTCAATTTTTTTTTTCCTTTCTGTGTTTCTTGTTCCTTTAAGCTAAATACACAGTTTGAGTCATTTGAAACAGACTGGTTGGTAGGGAAAGACTTAATGGTTACAACTGTTTGCATTTGTAATAATCTTATCACATATTGTGGAAATACAGAGAAGACAAATTTACTGTTATCCACAAACACCACGATACAATGACAAGCTAGATAAGAAACATAATAATAGTATTTACTGCTACACAGAGTTTTTAGGCATTGTGTCTAGCAACCAATCTGTCTGTGAGTGGATGCTAACACTGAGATAAGTATGTATCCAGCTGATAACTTAAGACTCAGTGCTGTACAGCTATAGGTACTCTGCATGTATGGCGATTCCATTTAGCACCATATTAGAGAAGCGTTCTTCCCTAAAAGTAATCAAGGATAAAATGTACAGTCTTACTAAACTCTCCCCTCTACAATCTATTCTGAACGCAGCGTCCAGGCTCATCTATCAGGCGAGACGCCACAGCGATGCCTCTGGTCTGTGCCAGTCACTACATTGGCTGCCTATTCAATATAGAATAAAATATAAAGTTATCATCCTCATCCACAAGGCTCTCCATAATGCCGCACCTCCATACATTTCCTCCCTCATCTCTGTCTACCGCCCAAACCCGTGTTCTCCGCTCACTCAATGACCTAACACTTACATCCTCTATTATCAGAACCTCCCACGCTCGTATACAAGACTTCTCCCGAGCTGCACCACTTCTCTGGAATGCTCTACCCCAGACAATCAGATTAACTCCCAATTTCTACAGCCTCAAGTGCAAAGTAAAGACATCAGACAGGCCTATCATAATTTATATCCACCCCATGAATAGCATGTAGAACCACCTTTAGCTGCAATAATGGGATGGTTTTATGGTGTGCATGGAATCATTGTCCAGTTGCTTGATCCAGTTTCGACTTTGCTTGTTGCATACACAGCCCTACTTTTGAAAAACTTTGCAAAACTTTGCAAAACTATCACCCCGTCACCACTATACATGACAGTTAGCATGAGGTTTGTGCTGATATTCTGTGTTTGGTGTTTGCCAATCTTGGTGCTGCGGATTATGGCAAAGCATCTCCACTTTGGCCTCATCGCTCCTTCAGACATTGTTTCAAAAGTCTTATGGTTTGTAAGATGCAACTTTACAAACTTAAACCATGCTGACTTGTTCTTTATAGAAACATTTCTCCTTCGAACCCTTCCATAGAAACCATATATCTTCAGTCTTTTCTAATTGTATTGTTATGAATTTAAGCACTTAACACGCTGAGGCCTGTAGAATCTTAGATGCAGCTCTTGGGTTTTTTGCATTGCCCAGTCTGGCCTTGGGGATTCATTCATTTATTCATTGCTGATGTCTTTCCTCCTTTGAATTGTGTTAACACATACCTGAAGGCTCCAGACCAGCAAACTGCCAAAACGTTTACACAGGTAGTCACACTCAATGATGATCAATTATTTAAGAAGATTCTATTAGCTGCACCTGGCTGCCACTTACCCTCTTAATTCCTCTGGAAGTAGTAAGGGCGTAGTTAGTTTTTTAACAAACGCCTTCTGTATTTTGGCCAAGTTTTTGATCGAATTGTGTAAATTTTTCATGTGTTGTTAATCATCTAAGGTTGTTATTACCAAATTGTAAGACCTTCTTATGACCCAATGTTTTTATTATGTACTGTTACATAAAACCAAAGCATTCTAAGAGGGTGTACTCTAAACTTTAGAAAATTATATAGCATCATACAGTGATATAGTCATGGATTCAATGGGATGAATTGATCCTGTTGGTCAAAGACTTGATGAGGTAATAAATTTTAGCTTCTATTATGCATATACTGCATGTGTATATTACTGGAGTCTTTGAGAAATCAGTGATGTGTTAACGCAGAGCCATGTTAATAGGTCATCTCTATCCTCCATTTTCCGATGGGTCTGTTTATGAAATCAGGTGCAAAAGTTCATTTGTGCAGCAACCCATAAAAACCAGTCGGTAATCTGTATGACTGAGACGCTGCCAATTAGGCTAATGAAAGCGAATGTTGTATGAGCTGCTATGGGTTAGGGCTTCTGAGCGCCGCTCTTTGTAAATCACCACCAGAGGATCAATATTACCATGCCCTCCGTGACAGTTCTGCCTCCTATGTCATCAACTTTCCTACGAACAGATTAATTAGCGGCTCTGCTCGTCTTCCCAAGTGATTTCTAAAAAGAAGGCCAAAAAAATTAATTAAAATTGCTAAATAGATGCAAAACTATTCGACAAAAACAAGTTTAAGTAACACAAAGGTGAATGCATAATAAAGGATTCAACATTCGAACGAACATTGAACGACATTCAACTGAACAAAACATGAAGTTTGATGGGATAGTCACTACTTGGGGGGGGGACTGTTTTGTAGGTGTCATTGTATAGTACCTATCTCTTTTAGGGTATCATACTAGGATCCTTGTTTGTCATAGGTTCTCTAGAAGGTGAATTCCCATTCATTTCATAAGAAGTGTGGCTGCATATAGATGGCCACCGCTGTGTTAAAAGAGTGGGGGCTCATTCTCAATATTAGTGGGGTTCACAGCTGACACGTGACATAGGATAATTCAGCAAATAACTAAATGCCATCAGATTGACACAATTCCAAGTGATTAGGGGAAGACTGACCAAGACAGACAAATCCCCTGCAGGGAAAATGTGGTATTACATGGAAGCCATTCAAATGAATGTACAGGACATCCATGAGCCAAGTCCATCAGAATAGTAGACAGTCTCTGGGCACTATCCATTAGAGATACAGAATCAGGAGCAATACAGACGGAATTCAACATGTCTTCACTTTAACTCATAGAGGGCATATAAAACAGGGGAACGGGGGAACCCTTGCTGTAATGTGTATGTACCCTAATAGGGCCTAAGGAAAGGGCCTGTCTCTTTAAATTATAAAACAAATTAATATATAGCAATAAACTATTACTAAAGAACTGTGTTCATAGATTCTTCATATTTGAGGCTTAACCACATGGTGTTAAAGCAATAATTCAGTTTCTAAAGGGATATAATAAAAGCTGCAGAATTCTATTATTGATCCTCTTGTCAAACTGCAAAAAAAATTCCATATTTTCTGACCTTTCAAGAGGATATTTTAAAAAATAGAAATCAGTAAAAGATGCAAACAATACAGTGAAATATAATGAGTTATCCACGAGCGCCGCTACATTGCCGCTCAAGGACTGTGAGGACATAATAGAGAGACTGAATGTTCTCTAAATATTATGGAAGGTATTTCGGGAGCGTATAATGGTCGCGTCCATCATCTCTGCTCTTTTATTTAGCCGCTGACAATGGTTAGAAAGTTTGTTAATCAATTGGATTTATGACACAAATTGTGAAGTATTCCCGAATAAGAAGAGAACATCAGATTTACGGCTTACTTAATTTCAAAGAACACTTTCATTTTCTAGGTTTTGGATATGCCAGTCGTGGAGATGGAACAATCCTTGTCAATGGTGCACATGTCTAGGTTCAAGGGTCAAGGCATGCTTTCTCAGGCATATTGTTTGACTATGGTTGAAGGGTTGAGCCAATCTTAACTTTTCAGGATCGATTTTGAAATCCGATTTTCGATCATTTTTCATTCGAACCCGATCTCGATCCCAATTCCGATCCCAATGCAAGTCAATGGGATTTTTTTTACTAATGAGAGATCGGATTTTAAAAACAATCCTATTCACTACACGGCATGGAATCTAACAATTGAATGCTTTAAGTGTTAGAATCCACGCTGTGTAGTGATTTATTTTTAATCCTCTGGCTACTTAGTCCCCCCTGTTGTCCACTTACCTGCAGAGATTACTGGTCCAGTGCCCGGTGTTCTCGTTCTTCTTCGCCTCGCTGCCCCCTGCCTCCCAGGTTAAGAGAGTGTGGGTGGGTTAGGAGAGTGTGGGCAGGTACTGGGAGGGGAGACGTCACGTCTCCCCGCCCTGTACCCACCAACACTCTCCTAAGCTACAAGCCCCGCCTTCTTCCTAGCTCTTTAACACTAACCTGGAAGGCAGGGGGCAGCGAGGCGAAGAAGACCGAGAACACCGGGCACCGGACCAGCCATCTCTGCAGGTAAGTAGCTACTAGAGATGTTAGCTAGTCTCCCATTAGAATGAATGGACACAGCCGGCGCGCAGGGGGTTAAGGCTGTGTGCCGGCTGCTTCCATTCATTCCTATGGAACCGCAGTGTTAGAATGAGCTTAGCGTATACTCAGTGTGAAGGCTAACATTGTTAGATTTTCCCACAATACTTGGCCAGTAGCAAAGCATTGTGGGAAATAATCACCGATCTCGATCCCACCTAAAAAGATCGTGTTCGGAATTCCGATCGCGATTGTGAAATTTTCTCGATCGTCAATCGGAATCTGATCTTTTCCGAACACGATCGCTCAACCCTATAGGGTTGGGATATTTGGGGATGTAATTCTACCTACTAGTTCATCTTGGAAAGGACATTGGTGAAGTTTCCATTTGAATTGTGTTACTAAAAAGAACAATAATATATGCAGCCTCCTCTGCAGCCTTCTGGTTTAAGATATTGCCTTTCCTGAGTAAAGATCTGGGTGATGGTCAGCTGGATCAGATGTCTTTAATGTTTAGGGGGGGAGTACTGGATCTCAAGAACCCCACAGTAAGGATTGATCTAGCATACCGTCAGACATTTGTCAATCAGGTCAAAAGTGGGCAGTGATCCCAGAGGAGAGACAGAACACTGGCCGCTGTCTGTAAGCAACTCTGACAAATTAGTCCCAATTCCCGTGCAGACTAATTTGCATATTCATAAAAAGATAATTATCTCCGTATTGCTTTATTGGTTTGTGGTCCCAAAGGTATATTTCTTCTCCTGTGTAACTCTGTGACAGCCTCCCTTTAATATCCATCAGATAATGGAAGCCATACACAATAGAATAATGTCGGCCACACTTACTCTGCAGCCATCAAATGTGTATCGGGGTGACCTGATGGCAGATGTCAGGGAATAGATGGATCAGGCATCAGATTTCACCACGCCTTATCAGACAGTGATGTACACCCATCTGATCAAGTAGGACGCTTCTTTTTTCCGCATCCTGCTGCAATCTCTGCCTCCCATTGAAAACAAAAGGAGGCGGATTCCAGGAGGAATCTTCTCCGAATTCCATGGGAGAATAGAAGGATCAGGCATCAGATTTCACCATGCTTGATCAGACAGTGGTGTATTCCCATCTCTCCATTTAGAACACATGCACACTTGGCAAAGGCATGAATTTTCAGCTGTCAGCTAAATAAGCATTTGGCTAACAGTTATGTAAAGTTTATGGCCATTTTAGAGGTTCTTTCTCAGTGAACACAGGATACCCTATACCTGTGACTAATCTTAGTGCTTGCTAATACGGGGCAAGAGGGGGCGGATTTTGGCGCTGAATCCATCATAAAATCTGCCCCCTCACTACGCAGACCACTAGCTTCCTTTTTTCGTGAGCAGTAGGTTCCCGCTCACGGAAAGAAGAAGCGAGCTGCCCTTTCTCCAGGCGGATTCCGCGGCTGAGTCAGCCCCAGCGTCCGCCTCGCAGCTGTACCCTCTGAGCTAGGCCTATTCATTTGGGCCTACTCCGGAGCGGGAAGCCACAACTGTCGGAAGCTGCGACAGTTGCAGCAAGTGCATTTTGATCCTATTCTGACGCGGCTTCCCGCGTCAAAATCAGGACCAAAATACGCGGTCCTGTGCCCCATGTGAACGGGGCCTAACTGTTCATAGCTATTTGATACACAGAAGATTTTGCAAAACTGAAAAGAATTTGTTAAACCTGGGAACCAAATTTATATTACTATTTGTAATATTGAAAGTTTGGCATTTTATGGGGAACTCTTTACTCATTGCACATGACTATGACATGTATGTATACAGTATTGGGAATTCACTTACAATGTAGCAGAGATTAGCATTGCTCCTAACACTCTGTTTTATTTTTTTGTATTCAGTAGGATGGGGGAGGAGGATGGTGAAAGATAATAGCTGTGTATGTGTATGGCCATGTAAAGAAAAGCATTGCTATTGTATTGTCCCTTTAGCTGGCTAGGCCCAGTCTAAACACATTGTACAGTATTAGACTATCAGATTTATAGATGAGAGGAGATTGCTGTCCATGGATATAAAGCAATATAATATGGAGTGCATATTATCATAATAGCTGGAAATAATAAAATTGCATCTGCTGACCATTCCATTATAAAGCTCTTATGTTCTATGATGATGTATTATGGCCTCTATTACGTATGTATACAGTCCCGCACCCCATCATGTCATCCTTCTTATGGTATAATTCGGCTTCAGGTTCCATTTGATTTAGTGTCAGTAAGTTCATTGTATTACAACGGCTAAGAGCACCGAGCTCACATGGAAATGATATCTGCCTCTCGCTGCCTGATGCCGCTTCATAATCAGATTCATGTTGTAATACCAAGAGCACTTTGTGAAAATAATGAGATTCTGCAATTCTATCTAAACTCCTTTCTTAAGATCTTATAGAACATGAAGTCTGCTAAATGACATATCTAGGTTAACCTGAGGGATCGTGGCGCTGCTTGCTCTCACTCTACTTGCCCTAAAATTGATTCCCTGGGTAATTATAAGCCGGGGCCGCAGTAAGGACTCGCTAATAAGGAAAGACTAATGTTCTAGAATTCACAGATCTCTCAGATCTATTAGTAACAGCGGTGTATACTCTGCAGTACATTCAGGAATTCTGTTTTTGATTTTATTTTTCTTTTGCCTTATACTTTTATATTCTCTGTATTACTGGCTGTTTGGCCATGTACTCTATTGCGCAAAATAAAAATACTTTCAATAATGGAAGTGTTAATAGTTTATTTTTGTCAATTAACAAAATGAGGTGAATGAACAAAAGAGAAATCCAAATCCCATCAATATTTGGTGTGACCGCCCTTTGCCTTCCGTCAATTCTTCTCGGTACCTGTCGACAGTATATGAATGAACTCGGCAGGGAGGTTGTTCCATATATCTTAGAGGACTAAGTCCAGATCTTCTGAGGATGTAGGATTGCTCCAATCCTTCTGTGTCTTCATGTCATCCCAGACAGACTGGATGCTGTTGAGCTCAGGGCTCTGTGGGGGCTGTATCATCACTTCCAGGAATCCTCCTCTATAGGGTGTTCACACCAAATATTGATGAAATTTTGATTTCTCTTTTGTTAATTTACTTGATGTTGTTCTTCTATTATTCACTTCTATTTTTGACAGCATTCTTACTTTACAGCATTTTATCCCATGCCTGTCTAAAAATTTTGCACAATACTGCACATAGGAAAGTAAATATATTTCACCAGTAAACCACCCATTCACTAAATCAAATTATGCATGGATTTAGTATTAGCAAGTGTCCTTTTTTGCAAATCCTTAGAAAAACAATAGAATAGAACAGATAGAATGCAACTTGTTTGGTTCATTTTTGCAACATTGCTTGTCTGTAACTAGACATCAGAACTGGACTTTACATATAGCAACCAGCTTTCCTAGATAATAAGAGTGTCCCAGTGCTGAGAAATCCTTAGTACTTACAGTAGGGCCTAATAGCCACCCGGTCATAAGAGGAATAACACAAAGACTGTATAGAAACAAAAGGTAACATGAAATACAAGAAAATGGGAAATTACCAAAAGATGACAGTGATCTTAAACAGATGGCGGCCCAAATGGATGATGGCGGTGACAGTCAGGAAAAGGAGCAGACAAATGATAATGGACAAGGACAAACTTCATTACAGAAGCAAATTAGAGAACATACTAGACAAATACAAGGATAGCTGGAAAAAATAAGGAGAGCATATTATATATTCTGTAGTGAGGAACTTCTCCCCAAATAATACTAAACTGAACATTGTGATCAGCTCATCCACTGATGAATCAGCTGTTGCATAGCTGTGACATAATTGCATAACTTCTGCCCCAAGCAAACTAAAAGATAGGACACGAGAAAAACCAGCAGAGTGCCAGAGTTTCCCTGACAGCTCCTATGTCCTCTTAGAAACAACATAACCGCTTGTCCATAAGAAAGAACCCAGCCACAGCTTCACCTAGAAATAGCTCGGACTTCACAAAAAAGATTAAGCACAAGCCCACTCCCCTAACTACTCACATGGTTCTCCGTGTCTATGGACATCCATAATGGAGATCCATTTCAGGGTAGGGAACAGTTAACTGAATCACTCATACTGGACAGAACTGAACCAAATCCTTACAGATTTCACCTATGGCTGGTTCTAAGAAACTCCAGAAGAATTGACATATCTTAGTTTTTTACCTTCCTTGGTTAAAGTCTGTAAAAGGAAGAACTTATGCTACATTTACACCTGCACCAGAACTTCTGTTCTTCTGATCCATCAGGATGAAACAACAGTCCATCTAATGATGGAGAACAGTGGCTCCTGAGGGACCCCATTGACTATAATGGGGTCAGTTGGGTGTCTTATTTTTTGACAGACATCACCATTTGAAAAGTCATACCGGACTTTTTCATCCAAAATTTCTCTGACGCAGATGTGAACCTAGCCTTAGAAATAACGGTTATTATTTAGTATAAGTAACCTAAGTAAGTCCAGACACGGCAGACAATTTCTGCTGCGGCAAATTGACAAAGAAATGGATTGTAAGTCACGAATGTGGATTTGTTATACATTATACCCTATGTATTTCAGTTGCCTTGAGCAAATCTGCATGTACTTCAAGACTGCAGCAAAATCTGCAATAGAGTGGATTGTGGACATGTCCATAGTTACTTTAAGGAGAGTTCTGGTAATATTTTCAGTCCATTTGTATCAGTAAAAACCTTTCATGGTCTAAACACTTCACATTCTACCTTATGTATAAAACTGGTATGTGTCAGGGATTTAATGTGTATACGTGATATCAATATAGAAGATTTTAGTGAACTTCTTTCCTTGTGTGAGACGATTTATACTACAGATATTGGTCCAAGAAGACCGAACTCTGAAAATGATCATTAAAGCGTCATTTCATTCTACTACAGGGGAGATGAGGACAGAGCTGACATGTTCAGTTACTGATAATGGAAGTTTTTACCAGATGATGATGTACCTTATACACAGAAGGGAGCATATGGACATCTCTAGGTGTTCCCCCATACTGTGATAAGTAGTGCTACAGATTAGTACAAGCCTTCTGTCACTCAGCCCCCATTCTGTGTCTTCTCTAGGATGAGGAGTCTATTTTAGCTACCTTTGTTATCAGGACAGTATGGTGATATTCATTTCTTCGTATGCCTGTACATTCATTTAAAGGACCAGAAGCCATGATTTTCTGTATTAATGACCATTACTGCAACTCATTGCCCAGTAAAGTCAATAAGAGCTGAGCTGCAGTAACATTGTCCAACCACTACACAGTGTATTGAGCCATCTGCCTCAACTCCGTGCACTGTATAGTACCCATAACAGATGTACCTCCAGCTGATCCATGTGGGGACTGTTGATGAACCCCCTACACACACACACACACTGATCAGATATTTATTGCGTATCCTAAGAACCTTGTTTTAAACTTTCTTGCTTCTTCTGTTATTGTCCATTCTTCTTAAAGGGACTGTCTGCTTTAGACAGTCTACATTTTTGTCAGAATTATTCCCTGAACATGAAGTGATCATGGTACATAGCACTGGATCCCCCAGTTATTGGCTGTAATTATAAGGATGTGTTCCATCACCCTATAGCACCTCTACTGGAAGTATTAAACATTACACCATTTCCCCTATGGGGCCCTTCTAAAGGAGAGCAGCTTCATCTTCTGGCTAATATATGACAGTCCTGAACACTCCTGTATTCACTCTTATATGATATTTTTTAAAACTCTTTAAAGCTGAGGCCCCACATTGTGGAAACGCAGCTTCTTTAGTTCCAGATTTTGCTGTGGTTTTTTGAGTCAAAGCCATGAGTGGATTGAGTAGAAGGTAGAAGTATAAGAACTTCCTATATATTTCCCTTTCCATTTGTAGCCATTCTTGGCTTTGGCTCAAAAAAGCAGCAAAATCTGCAACAAAAAAAGCTGCGTTTCCGCAATGTGGGGCCTCAGCCTTACTGTCATCATTTGTGAAGGTCCTGGAGGAGGGACCCCCACCAAACATAATGTCATAGTATAACCTTTGCCTATTCAGTGGTATTTCTAGTTGTTTAGTTCTATAAATGGAACTTCTGTCTGTGTTATATACAGATGTAGCAAGCTTAAAACATTCTACACTATATAATATAATGTAGTGAGCAAACAAACAATACATACGATGCACGTTCATGTGAAACTTGCTTTGTACTTATGTATCTCACTATAAATGGAAAAGGAAAAGGGAAATCCTTGCAATGTCCCTATGACATAGATGAAACTTAGTCAAATGACCATGATTCAAGGTAATCCTCACTGGACAATAAGACGTCAGGCTTCTTTCCTTGGCCTTCCTTACCTCAGCCTCGCCTTTGTACAGTGCATTAATGTAAGTAAATGGAGATAACAATTGTTAATATCATTCTCATTGACTTGCAGAGTTATTCATTTCAGCGAGCTCCAAGTCAATGTCTCTTGTTATGTAGGACGTGTCCAGTATCCAGCACAACAGACTCCCATTACAGTCAATATTAGCTGATGGGTTTATGGAGAATGCTACTGACATAAATGTAATAAAGAAAAAACCTATAAGACCTAGAAAAGCGCGCATCAAAGACAAGTGCTGGAGAGATAGTGACCGCACAACCTGTGTATCATTAGTAATGCTCTAAGCCTGACGGATGACCTTCAGTATCAGCTAGCTGTCAGCGATGTGCCCCTCTAAATGGAAGATACATTGACAGCCTGTCTATAAAGAATGAATCCGACACTGCAGACTGAAGAGCCTCCAGGCTTCCCCTAATAATGCTCATACGCCTCAGTACATGGGCACCAATTACCTGCTAATCTGTTTCTTGCTGGTGATTTAGTAGTGGTACGTATATATACTGTAATGTGCTCGTATAGGAATCCCTTCTCCATCTCTCTGACGTCCTGCTGAACCTGTAATGTGCTTAACCACAGCAGTCAATCGGTGGAGGCAGAGCTGCAAGGGGAGGGACAGAACAGCAGTGTCAACCAATGATGAGGCAGGGGGTGTGTCTCAGACTATGTCAGACTCCCTGTAGGTACTGCAGCCAATATATAGCCATAGATCCCAGCTCTGCCTAATGGAGCTGAGCTAGAAATCAGCCAAGCAACAAATAATTAGCAAGTAATGGCCCCTGTAAGTAGCGACCTATAGATCGGCTTTAAGCTCCTGAATGGATAGTCATTATAATACTAGCAACACTTGCCTCAAAATGGTATGGTGAGTAGTTACCAGAATGCTATCCATTGAGATAAGGCTTCAGGAACATGGGTTATAGGAGTCCATGTTGTTCCTCTGCAAGCCAGCAGTTTTAATAATAAATCTTAGCTTGTTCCATCACATTCTGTATCATGGAGCTGCACTATATTGTCCCATAGAGAGGAGAATATGTTGGAGATACCGTACCATACTGCTCCATGAAAATAGCCATAGGTCTATGAAAATGGCTTTGCCGTGAAATAATATAATACTAAATAAAATCTAAGGAGAAAAGAAATAGAAATTAAAGTCTGCTATATATGTTATATTGGGTTAGAAATCCTGTACTAAGATAAAGAAATAAAAATATTAATATTATAATAGTAATACTGTGAAAAACCTGACTGAGCCTTGGGCTATAGACTCCTTTATTTAGCATCGTGTTTCGCTCTTCCTATAACACTTGTAAACAACAGATATATATTTAGTATAATGTATCAGACATCGACATTTGCCTAAAGCAATGCTGATCTTCACTAAGTTACTGTATATAGAAAAACAATTGTACTGCGAGTGATGTCATCACCGACTAATGGTTATACAATATATAGGATTACATAAATGGCTGCTCCAGTGATAATAGGCTAGCTCCTATCTATAGAACTACCGCCCCTGCCCCATTCATTACAATGGAGACTGTCCAAGGACAGACTATAGACTCCAATCCTATATCTAACAAATGTTTTCAGAGTGTGATACAAACACAGGGAGAACATACCAAATAGATAGACTACCCTTGGTCAGATTTGTACCCAGGACCCCAATTCTGTAAGATATCAATGCTAACCATCATGTTGAGGGTACTCATACAGAAGATGCCTAAACTGTGGTAATTGGTAGGCCGCAAATGGAAATCCACATGTGGATACTTCAACTCAGGGCGGGTTCACACCAGCGCCGATCTCCGTTTTGCAGGTTTACGTTTTCTGTCGGCAGAAGATGGAAACCCGGCATTCAGTGTCTGCCAGTGAGTGTCTTCTGCTCTCCGTGGCAAAACAATCTTTTTTTAACCGGATGCAAAGTCCTGCATGTCTGACTAAAAAAACTGGTTTCGCCACGGAGAGCAGAAGACGCTCACCGGCGCTCATGGGCGGACACTTTGCAAACCCATTCAAAAGAATGGGTTAGAAAACTGCCTGCCGGTTTCTGTCTCCTGTCCAGCTTCTTGGGCTGGAAACAGAAACCTGCAAAACGGAGACCGAGCGCTGGTGTGAACCCACCCTCAGGCTCAGCCTGTATGGGAACCACGTACCTATAGTCACCTAAATTTCCATTGCATTAGAAACCTATGGATCCAGTATAGCTATATATATTATTTAACAGAACTATACAGATATAGTATAGCATAGTCTGGGTTGGACTAAGGCTAGCTTCACATCCACATTGGAGGCTTCGCAGTGGAACAGCCAAGGCTTTTCTCTTTGCCAGTTTCAGTATAAAAACAGTGGACACAGGTAATCGCTGTTATAGCGGTCTGGTTCTACGTCATTTGGGTCCCCTGTGGAACCAAATACACAAACAAAGTCTAATAGTGTTGTAGGTTTAGAGGCTTTAACAACCATAGGCCCCTTACCTACCAACGTACTTACAATACTGATACAGATACGTCTTTCCTCTATGTACTGTATCTCAAACTGTGTGGTCAGAGATGACCAGCTCCAAAAAAAAGCATGGTTTTGTGATACTCTGTTGGGAGATGCTTATACTGTATTTGCCTATGAGTAGCCATCTACTGGTTCTGATGCATATTCCAACAAGTCAAGGATTTTGCTACATTTCTAGTTTGTATTGATCTAGTATCATGAAAAATTGGAGTCCTTAACGTTAAGGTTATAGACTAGATCTGTATTTGGATATGGTAGAAACTTCTATCTTATATATGTCATAGATTTGTTCTACGGTGCTATTACTATGTTTGTGCAGTCTACTGGTCCCTTTAGTCCTCAATTTTGTTTGTAATGCCCTTTAGCTGAGATAGTAGAAGACAAGGTGAAGACTAACGGGAATAGATTAATTAGTGATGAAGCAATCTGTCAGTATGTAATATGTACGTCTTACATACAGATGGACTGTAAAGCAGTGGAGTTTTTGGATTGATAATTATGGGAAAGAAGGCGCTCTGCCAAATATTACACTAATATGTATTCCATCTGTCTACTGCTAGCAGCTTCACATAACAAGTAATCTACCCTGTCATTAATATGCAGGCTTTTTCTGTCTTCTTGCCTAGCCAATATTAGGATTATATTTAGGACAAAATATATTTCTGCTAGTTCTCTGATCGCAGGAATCCCAAGTATTAAATATTCAATATGGAATTTCCTTCTTAAAATGCATATTATTTCTTTATCCTCTAATATATATTACATTTATAGATCAGTTACACTACATAGTTCCATAGCTGTTAAGGTAAAAAATAAGACCCAAGTCGACCAGGTCCAACCTGTAATGCTTCAGTGTTATCCAGAAAGGCAATATCCCCTATAAGAAAGATGCCGATTGCCAATATTATCAGAAAAATTCCATGTATGGCAATGAGAATAAATCCCTGGGTCATGTTCCTTTTTAGGCTAAGTTCACAAGGGGAACGCAATGGTGGATTTTGGCACCAAGAGTGACGCAGGGAGCGGCTTCCGACAGTCGCAGCTTGCCCCTCCGGAGTAGGCTCAAATGAATGAACCAACCCCGGAGGTTGCTGCCGCCATCTGAAGAAAGGGCAACACACTTCTTTTTTTCTGTGAGTGGCAACATGCCGCTCACGGAAAAAAGTAGCCTGGCAGTCTCCATAGACCACCATTGTGAGGGGGCGGATTATGACGTGGATTACACATCATAATCCGCCCCCTCTGTGCCTGTGTGAAATTCAAGAGAAAAAAAATGTAGAAGGTCCACTAAATGACATTGCCAAACATTTGACCCAATACCAGTAACCAATAGACCGAGAAGTCCTTGTAAGATCAAAGATAGGCCCTGAGTTTATTAGTAGATCTGCAATGGAGATTCAGAACACAATTTATAAATGTAATCCAACACAAAGGAAAAGAGTGTCGAATGTTAGACCTCAGCATCAGTGCCTGTTATATCTCTTAATATATTGCCAAGGACATCCTTTCCTCCTTTGTACCATGGAAAAAATCCCACAAAAATCCCAAACTTGGTTTTATTATATGTTTTAAAGAGTAAGGATATATACAAGTACTGTATGTGGAGTAAATGTAGACAATTCTCTCTGTGAAATCATTTTTGTCATAGAATATGGTGAGGATGGCAACGATGGAATTGATTGCTCTCCTTCTGCTTGAGTAGGGCTGTATATTGAAAGTCTACCAGTGGTGTAACTACCGGGGTAGCAGTGGTAGCAGCTGCCACAAGGCCCAGGACATTAGGGGGCCCGTGACTACCACTGCATTTTTGTTTGTTTTTTTAGTAAGCCGTTAATGGCTGGAGTTACTCTAGCCGATAACGGGCCCTACTTACTTTACCGATCCTGGCAGGGGCCTGGATCAGTAAGTGACGCCACATGCCCCACAAGCACTATTATACTCAGGGGTCTTTTCGGACCCAGAGTATAACGATCGGAGGCCCGGGAGAGGTAAGGGAACATAAAAAACATTGTTACTTACCTCTCCACGATCCGGGCATGCTTCGGGCCTACTTGCGTGACGTCATATGACCCAGGACCTGGCCCCCAAGTCACATAACGTTCCGGAAGATGGCTGACAGTGGCGGAGAATGCAATAGAGCTGGGAGATAGGTAAGTAACAGTAGTTTTTTATGTTTGTATTCCCCCTTGGTCTTCAATTATTATACTCTGGGGTCTGAAAAGACCCCAGAGTATAATAATTGTTCATGGTTGTCCACTATGGGGAATACTACTGTGTGCACGGGCCAATATGATGCATAATACTGTGTGCAGGGGCCACTATGGGACATAATACTGTGTGCAGGGACCACTATAGGGCATAATACTGTGTGCAGGGGCCACTATGGGGTATAATACTGTGTGCAGGGACCACTATAGGGCATAATACTGTGTGCAGGGACCTCTAAAGGGCATAATACTGTGTGCAGGGACCTCTAAAGGGCATAATACTGTGTGCAGGGGACACTATGGGGAATAATTCTGTGCGCAGGGACCACTATGGGGCATTATAGTGTGTGCAGAAATGCGCGCCGGGGGGTAGGGGTAAGTTGGTCGAGGTCTTTGGCGGTTCTGCACGGGGCCCCACCATTCCTAGTTATGCCACTGAAGTCTACCTTAGATTCTCCTCAAACCTTCAGGAGACTTTCTTACCCTGTTTGGATATGAAGCTTGAGCACTTTAAGAAACCTTGTAGGTCAGGGTCACATCCGCCTGGGAAACCGGGTCGTCCTGGCTGACTGACCACATTGCAAGTAGAAACCAATAGGAGCCGAAGGCTCTCAACTCCCAGGAATGATGCGCATTGACTCCTATTAGTATCATTTTTGTCAGGGTAGATAAATATATTTTGCATAAATTAATTGTGCAAGTGAATATAAGAAACTTTGTAATATATCGTACTCCTTTCTTGCTCCTTCTAAACTGACATTCACTGTGAATTCTGTGCTGAATCCGTCTTTGGTATCCGCTCACAGAGGTATTATATCACAGCTCACAATAGAAGTCTGGAGAGGGAATAGCAGTGAGTAGTCCCCGAATGAGAGAGAAACATTGGAGACAGAGGCTTTGTGATATGACTAGGAAGTTTCTATCTCATCTTGAGTGTTTTTCACATTAATAAATGTGAAAATTTGAATATTTATGTCGTCCTAGATTTTCCATGAACTACATTTCTCTCTGCGTGACTCGTGCGGACACTGCGTGGGAGACACACGGACCCCATTATAGTCTATGCGGTCCGTGTGCTTTCATTGCTCACCGCTTGTCAATGTGTTCGTTATTGCATTCGGGGGGTCCCAAGCGGACTCCCCAAACTGAATACCAAACACAGATGTGATACAGGCCTTACCTGTCTAGATTCCCACCCTGGTCTTCCAACTTTTTTTGGAAAGTGGTGATGAGCTGGGAGCAAGATTTAAAAAGTTGGCATTTTTGCACAAAAGCAGGTTGTGTGTGACAAAAATTGTGACGTTTTTTCATGCTTGTATTTCAATAATATACAAGAGGTGATATATTGGCCCCACTGTGGTGCTTTCATAACCATTTCCTATGGAATATGCATGCCTGCATCATAAATGGGAATTACAGTGAAGCTCTAGATCTGTCACATGATGGACACCGAGCGGTGCCGGCAAGCAACCAATCACAATGACTTCATGGGGTCCACCTTGTGCGTTTGATGGAAAAAAAAAAAGGTTGGCGTGCAGCACTATTCTTCCCATTAAAACATCACTTCACATCTAACAGAACCTTCATTGTAGTTGTGAACAGAGCCTTATAGGTATGCTCTTTGTAAGTTTACAATACCGCCCCTGCTACCTCTTGTGTCACCCCCTCTACCTCATAGATTATAAGTTCTTACGAGCAGGGCCCTCAGTCCCATTGTGTGAAATGACGTTCTTTGTTACGTATCTGTCTGTATTTGAACTCTACAAATTGTACAGCGCTGCGGAATATGTTGGCGCTATATAAATACAATTTATTATTATTCATAATATTAGGTAAACAAAATTAAATCCATAAATATATTAAAATGTAAAAGGTATCAAACTTGGATTTTATAGATTTGATAGACTAAATATATTTTCCCTTTTTTTTCAGCCTACAAGGAAAAAATGAAGGAGCTGTCTATGCTCTCTCTAATCTGCTCATGTTTCCATTCTGAGCCCCGAAACATCAATGCATACACATTTGATGGTAAGTAACTGGTTAAGTACTATGCATTAGCTATAGAGGATGAGTTACTATGAAATAGAATGGATTAAAGCTTATTCACTTTGCTCCGTGATAGAGATATACAAGGGGCACATTTATCAAAGCTGTTCAACTTCGCACTGTCTAAAATTGCAAATCCTGTTCGTATGAGGGTTGTTAAATAAGTTATCCGTATGTTGTGTCAGTGTTATAAAGCTGAGCTGGACTGTGTAGACTGAGACAGTAACAGTTCAGTCTGATCGAAGCACTGGAAGTAACAGGATGGCAATGCAGTACTGTGCAAAGAAGTCAAGGGATTTGGAGCGTTGTTATGTGAATAAATTCCTTACAAAGGAAGAAAAGAAGCCTAAAGAAATCTAAGAAAGGATGATACTGTATATGGTGATGATGCACCTTCCTACTACCAAGTAAAGGTTTGGGTCAAGCACTTTAAATGGGGGTAGGGAATCAATTGAAGAAGACCACATCCATGTGCCATAAAGTGTAAGGCATGATTTTGGACCATCATTGGGTCAATGTCCATGTTATAGCTTATGAATTAGGCATTGCAGTTGTCCCAGTTTCCAGTATCATCCATGATGTTTTGATGATACCAAAGGTCAGTTCCCAGTGGGTGCCACAAATGTTGAGGCCTGAGCAAAAAACATGTCACCAGCAAATTAACTAAGAAGATTTTAAAATGCTTAGAAAAAATCCCAGACACTTCTAGACCTGGGTTGTTACTGTTGATGAAACATGAGTCCACTACCATGATCCTGAGACCAACCAAAAGGCCATGCAATGGAAGTACATTGGGTTACCAACTCCATAGATTTTTTTTGAGTGCCAGAGTCAGCTGGAAAGGTTTTTTTTTTGGGATACAGATGGTATTTTATTACTAGAATTCATGCCACACAAGACAACGATTACTGGCGACACCTATTCTTCAGTAATGAACACCGAGGAAGTTGTTGGTTGGTGTGTTGCTTCTTCATGGCAATGCACCGAATCACAAGTGGCTGTCAGGGAATGCAGCTTCATGGAGCTTAACCATCCAACCTACAGTCCGCGCCTAGCTCCCAGTCATCACTTTGGTTAACCTGCGGAAATCTCTGCATAGGCAACAATTTCCTGATGATGATACAGTCAAAGAGGCGGTAACAGGATTGTGCAGCAGCAAGAAGTCTCCTTCCATTCTTAGGGCATCCAGTCACAGAAGGCGAAGTGGAATAAGTGTTAAAGTCAACAGGGATTGCATTGAAAAATAGAAAATTTAAAAAAAATTAAAAAAAGGATCAGCAAATACAATCAATGCAATTATAAATATTCCTGTTCCCTTGTGCAGCCTTTGCTTGCCTTTATTTTACTTGCTGCTCCTTGTATCACTGTCAGTGAATCCGTGAACAAACTACATTTCCCATTATTCATCTGTCTGCTCTCACATTCTGTGTACCCCTCCATTCTCCACTGCAATGAAATCACAGGTAATAAATTTCTACCACATCTGAGGTCACATGATGCTGTGATGTGTTGTTTGCAAGCTGACTAGCCCCTCCCCTTGTGAGCAGCAAACACAGAGAGTGAGAGCAGGCAGATGCATCATGGGAAATGTAGTTTGGCCACAGATTCACTGCATGGAAATAACAGTGATACAAGGAGCAGCAAGTAAAGTAAAGCCAAGAAAAGGCTGCACAAGGGAACAGGGAGGATTTAGCACTGCTGTGGATGTATTTTCTGATCATTTTTGGAAGCTGCATAACCCCTTTAATATTTTGCAAGGTTACCACAAGCAGTTCTATACGATCTATAAGAGCTGATGGTGGCAACATAAGAACACTAGAGGGGCACCATAACAAGTATGTAAGAGAAGCCTTTTATGAAAAATGTAAAAAAAAAAACCTAAAGTAGTTTATAGAAATGCTAATATTGAAATAATGCGCATGTGTGCTGGAAAAGCCACCAGGAAATGTTCCAAAACGCGTTGTGAACTTCTGAAAGCTTGAATAAACATCTTGTGAGGGCAAGCGCGGATCTATTATTCCTTTCCACTTTTTGACCATATGATTGGATGGATTGGTCCCGGTTTTCTTAAATTATACCTATGGGGAAACTGCCAGCGTTTCTGTAGATATAACGGACATGCTACGATTCCCAAAACTGGAAATCTATAGCTATTAGAGGCTGACATGGTACAATATTTTTCCTGACTAGATATGGAAGTGAAGCAGATTAATAAGCGTGCATCTGGCCAGGCCTTCGAGCTGATACTAAAGCCGCCATCTCCAGTTTCTGAGGCTCCACGAACCTTGGCCTCTCCAAAGAAGAAGGATCTTTCCCTAGAAGAGATACAGGCAAAACTGGAGGCTGCAGAAGAGCGAAGAAAGGTATGAACTGGAAATGTATATGTCTGTGTATTATAATGGGTTACAAGGGTATGTTAGCATAACATGTAGAAGTTGGAAAACATATTGGGAACAGTAACGTTTACTATATAGTTCCGATAAACTGGATTGTAGATGAAAGAAGGTTTCCACAATAACAGAGAAGGGGATTCTTTACTGTAAGAGCGGTGACATTACGGAATGGTCTGCTAGTTAACCGAAAGTCATTATGACCACTTTGTATGTGATCTGCCCCCTAGTGGGCTCCTCAGCTATGAGACCCTAAAGTAGCTGTTATGGTTATTACAACTATAGTTACCCCTTTGACCATAAGTTAGATCTAGGAGAATTCATGACCAATTTCCTAAATTATACTAGCTGAATTCTTATTTGTCTCTAAATCACAATATATTAATAATAATAATAATAATAATAATAATCCTATTAATATTATAAATGTGAAAGTTTGTGAGTTTGTGGGTTTGCATGTTCGGATGTTTGTTCCTCAATCACGGAAAAACCGCTCGACCGATTCGGCTGAAATTTTCCACAAACATAGTCATTACACTCGATTAAACAATAGGCTACTTTTCGTCACAATAGCGCACATACGTTTGTGCCAGGACTCCCACAAAACCCAAACTCACACCACCATCTCTGCAATCTCACACACTTTGGAACATAGCAAGCCACAAAATTCATATTGCCCTCTACAGCCTCGCCCCTAACCCCACACAATCACATATACATATACTTTACCACTTTGCCCCTCACCTTAACGATACTCCAGGAGCCTCTCTTTAATGCTCCGGAGCGGCCATGTTTGCCGAACCCCACCGCTCTGACAATCCGCAATCTAAAAAATGCAAAAAAAAAAATTAAAAAAAGTAAAAAAATATTACAAAAAAATAAAAAGGATTAAAAATTCAAATCACCCCCTTTTCCCTAGAACACATATAAAAGTACTTAAAAACTGTGAAACACATACATATTAGGTATCCCCGCGTCCGAAATCGCCCGCTCTACAAAGCTATACAAATATTTTTCCTGTTCGGTAAACGCTGTAGCGGGAAAAATGGTCAAAAGTGCCAAACCGCTGTTTTTTCACTGTTTTGATTCTGATAAAAATTTGAATAAAAAGTGATCAAAACAATAACATTTCCCGAAAATGGTAGAACTACAAAGTACACCCGCTCACGCAAAAAAAAGACGCCCTATACATCCCCGTACACGCACATATAAAAAAGTTACGGCTGTCGGAATATGGCGACTTTTCAAAAAAAAAATTTAAACACAGTTTTGGATTTTTTTTTAAGGGGTCAAAATGTAAATAAAACCATATAAATTTGGTATCCCCAGAATCGTAAGGAAACACAGAATACAGGGGACATGTCATTTTGGTTGCACAGTGAACGCCGTAAAACCAAAGCCCGTAAGAAAGTCGCAGAAATGCATTTTTTCTTCAAATCCACCCCATTCTGAATTTTTTCCCTGCTTCCCAGTACATTATATAGAATAAATAATGGTGGCATCATGAAGAAAATTTTGTCCCAGGAAAAATTAAGACCTCATATGGCTCTGGGAGCGGAGAAATAAAAAAGTTATGGGGTTTAGAGGGAGGGGAGTCAAAAACGAAAATCAAAAAATGCCATCAGCGGGAACTTTAAATACTTCTGTCCCAAAGTCACTATGTAAAGTTTCTCACAACACCGTATATATAGCAGCTCAAATACAAATGAACTTCAACACAAAAGTCTCACGTATTGTCTGAATTACAGCAAAAACAAGATACAAAGTTACATTTCATATCCCATACCTTATACACAGTACAAAAACCTTACCCACACCTGTATATACCCACTTCTACAATCACCGCAGACGAAGTCGCGGGTACCAGCTAGTAATAATAATAATAATAATAATAAATTTGCATTGAAAAGCCTAAGAGGGATTAAATGGCCATATGAAAACAAGAGATAATACAATAAAGCCACATACACACGACCATGTATCATGTACAGATCTGTGATAAAATGTACAGATCAGGCTAAAGTTGGATTCATAATACGGAAAAAGCACAAGTCAACTAAATCAGACAACCAATCAGATCAAATGTATATATAAAAAATATCAAAAAAGTTTTTTATTGAAATATTTGGTAAATAAATACCATAAAAACAGTTAATACAGCAGGGCAGATGGATATTGCCAAACACATACGAAAGAAAGACACAAAAGAATACAAGATGAAGACGTTCAGATAAACTATAGTCAAAATATCAATAATAATGATGTCAAAGCTATGTTATATCAATAGTGGAACATATCCACTGAGTGGCATGTATACACATTTGATCATGCACCCCAAAATAAGTCTTATCACACAATCATAACAGTATATACTAACATTAACCCTGTGACTAACAGGCACAATACAAAAAGTATCTCAAAGAAAGTGTGAAAAGTATAGTAAGCTATAATAGCTACAGCGCCATGGAAGAAGTAGTAAGAATGCTATTACACATGACTATCCATGTTTAGAAGTCACACTTCACCAGGGCAAACACAAAGCTAGACAAACATCAATGATAACATTTTAAATACCTGTAGTCATATTGCTGAGAGATAAAGATAGTCAGCCGAACGTCCCCAAAGAGGATTACTGACAAGTAGAAGGACCACCCCTACGCGTTTCGCCACATAGATTGGCTTCCTCAGGAGGTGACAATTGCATAAGGCAGATGGCGTCCTTATATAGGAGAGACGAGTGGAATTGGCGCGTCTCCGCTTTGATGACGTCCCACGGAGCCGGAAACGTCTGTGCGCATGCGCCGGCACTGTCAACAGACGCGCCGATTACGTGCACACCAGAACGAAACCAGGTCACATGATCAGGAGATCAGAGCAAAGCGGGTACGCGCGCATCATCTCACAAGGTAAGTATAATAAATAGAACGGAACCAGGTCACATGATCGAAAGATCAGAACAAAGCGGGTACGCACACATCATCTCACAAAGTAAGTATAATAGATAGAGAAACGGAAACGAGGATATGGCCACCAGGAATGAAACAAAGTAACCAGCCATGTACTTATATAAATCAAATCCCCAGTGTCATTACAAAGTGATAAAGTGCAATAACGAATAAATATATATATACATATATGCATATATATGTGAACACCACATACATGTATCTATGCTAATTCCCAACGAGTACCCTCTGTTGGTCATATTATAGACACCAATGAACCGTTATCCAATATATATATAAAAAAAGAAAAAATATAAATACTAATGTGAAACACATACAATATTAAGTGTGAGAACCAACAACACGTAAATCACAACAAAAAGTGAAACACCATACAATTGTAAGACAGTGAAATAATCACTGATAAAAAAATTTTTTAAAAACCACTGTACAAAGTGACAAAAGTGTTTACATGAGGCCATTAAAGACCAAAAGTGATGAGCAAAAATATATAATAATGTGAAATATCTATATCACAACCATACAAACAAATAAATTTCTTTATTAATATAAATATCAATATATATTTATTCAAATAAAAAAACAAGAATGAAAAATAAAAATAAAAAATGGAATTAGATTTTTTTAAAAAATAAAAAATTTTTTCCAAAGGATCAACTGCCAGACACGAATTGATGATCATCCTGGACACCAAAAAGCTCCTCGTCTCACAAAGTCGTACCACAATCTACAAAACACAATAAGACAAATAAGAATATGAAGAAAATACACAAAAAATACAAAAACACCAAAACATATAAAACACAACAACTGCCATAATTAAAACAACAAGTCAGTAATAAATACATAAATACACTCATAGAAAAGAACCAAAACTGAGTTCCTCATTCAGAACATTGCAAAATGTGCAGAGAAAAGGCCTGTGGGTCTCTGGGTTCTGTGGGTTTCCGGGGGTATCTGCTTTTTAAGTGGATTAGGTTTTCATTTTCAGGTTCCTAAGCAGACGCTAAGAATGGAAACCCAAGCACAGGTGTGAACCTAGTGTCAATATCATCTGGGCGCCGTCTGTGTTTTCCATAGACACATACACCTGATTGAATAAGGCTTCGTTCGCATGAGGACCACCCCCCTCAACAGAATACCGAACGCAAGTGCAAGCGGTGTGCCAGTGAAAGCACACGGACCCCATTATAGTCTATGGTGTGCTTGCCACCAGATCTCAGCAGGGATCTTGTAGACAGGAAAGTACTTCACAATCTACTTGCATGATTCGTGCGGGCAGCGTATGGCAAGCACACGGACCCCATTATAGTCTATGGGGTCCATGTGCTTTTACTCCACTGCGCTTGCAATTGCGTTTGGTATTCCATCCGGGGGAGTCCGCAGATGTGAACGAGGCCTAAGCTCACATAGAAAAATATGGTATAGGGCAAAATCTGTCTATGAAACTTGATGGTTAGTAGTTCAACTGGGTAAATGGAAATGAGCCGTATATGTCTTTCTGTCTGGTGACTTATTTTTTACAGTGTTTTGTATAATGCCATTAAATATGTTATCTCTACTTCTATCCTTTATGATGGCTTTGTCATTGTGGTTATGTTTTGTTATACTGAAGACTTGAGGAATATAGAGAGATATATAGATTGCTAGTATTAGTATTATTGGTCAGCGGGCGACATGGTGATCTTGGGTGTGACGACCGGAGTCACGCCCAAAGTCAATGCCTAAGGCTAAAGCCCCACGTTGCGGAAACGCAGCTTTTATGTTGCAGATTTTGTTGCAGTTTTTAAAGCAAAGGTCAGGAGTGGATAGAGCACAAGGGAGAAGTATAAGAACTTCTTATATATTTCTCATTCCATTTGTAGCCATTCTTAGTTTTGGCTCAAACAAACTCAACAAAATCTGCAACAAAAAAAGCTGCCTTTCCGCAACGTGGGACCTTAGCGTAAATGTGCCAGATTCTGGCTAAATTTGCTCCAACATAACAGGTATATACAGCTCACACCAGATTTCTATGTTTTTGGCCCCACTTAGCAAAACACAGCCAAAAATCTCTGCAGAAAAAAAAAAGTGTTTTTGCTGCATTTTCCTATAGATTTTTTCTTCCCCTATTAAATCTATAAGGAAAGCGCTCTCACTTTTACAGCTACAATTAAAAGATAAAAGGCCACTGCTTTTCTTTCCGTAATATTCAGATGAGATTAAATGAAATCTGACTGATTTTGCTGGGACTGTAAAACGCAGCATTTCTACAGCAGCCAAAACCACTGGCGCAATTTATTATCACTGATGTATTATACGCCGATCTTAATAATGGCCGTGACTGGCGTAGGGGCCAAGAGATTTATGGCAAGGCTCTGATCTCTCATAAATCAGCCGATGTCCCTGAGCCAAAGCCAAGAATGGCTACAAAAGGAATAGGAAATATATAGGAAGCTTTTATACCGTATTTCTCCCTCCTGCTCAATCCACTCCTGGCTTTGACTCAAAAAAAACTGCAGCAAATTCTGCAACAAAAAAAGCTGCGTTTCCACAACGTGTGGCCTCAGCCTTAAGCTGTAAGAAAATAGTGCATCTCCCCCAGTATTAAAGGGATGGTCCCATTAAGGTCACTTAATTCTTTACGTGTCACATCGCTACGTGTCCAACTACCAAGTCCCCCAGCAATGAGTAGAACGGGGACTGAAAGTACACGGGGAGGACGCAGGGGGCCCAGTGAAGTGACACTTATTCCCTATCCTGATGATAGGTGATGTGTCTTTATTGGAACAACCCCTTTAAGCTTTGGTTGTGAACAGATAATACTGAGAAATATTTCGATTTTTCGATGACCACATACATAGCAGAGACCTGTTTATCACATCCTGTTTTGTTCTATAGACTCAGGAAGCCCAAATCCTGAAGCAATTGGCAGAGAAACGAGAGCATGAAAGGGAAGTTCTCCAAAAAGCGCTGGAGGAAAACAATAACTTCAGCCGAATGGCAGAGGAAAAACTGATACTTAAAATGGAACAGATTAAAGAAAACCGTGAAGCCTATTTAGCTTCCCTTATGGAACGTCTTCAGGAGAAGGTACGGAACGCATGTCTGTAAAGTCTGTATGTGAAGGAATACAATGAAAGCTGGTTCTCATAGCAAAGTAGTCAAAGGGGTCCTTAAAGGGAGTCTGGCAGCAAAAAAAAATTGTCATGCAATCCACTCCAGTACCCTATAGTGATTAGTGCCATGGTCACAGTCTTATATTTGGTTTTGAGAATGATGGCTTAATTTTCCAGAAAAATACATTTTTGTACATATTTAAATCAGGCCAAAATGCGTCGGGGGAAGGGTCAGTGCCATTATGGACCACAAGCTGGATTGTCAATGCTACCGGTATCAATAGCAACGATGTGCCGCAGCTATCCAGTGACCATCTGAGCTATATGTCCTATGGCGTGCTGTACAGCACATGTATGAGCGACATCATCCTCCACTACACTGGATTCTTCTGGATGTAAGATGATGTTGGCCATGTATGTCTAATGCAGAGCCATAGAGGTTAACCTAGATCACGACTATGTGGCTGAAGGAAAAGTTCCCATACTGTTAGGCCTCATTCACATCTGCGTCGGTAATCCATTCCAGGGAGTCCGCATGGGGATACCCCTGAACGTACTATCAAATGCATTGGTAAGCAGTGTGCAGTGAAATCACATGGACCCCATAGACTTTAACGGGGTCCATGTGCTTTCCGCACAATCTTCGCACGGAACATGTGGACAGAAAAGTATTTCATTATCTACTTTCCTGTCCGCATGGCTCTTGCGGAAAGCACACGGACCCCATTATAGTCTATGGGGTCCATGTGCTTTCACTGTACGCCGCTTACCAATGCATTCGGTTGCCTGTTCGGGGGGCTCCCCATGCGAACTCCCCTGAACGGATTACCAACGCAGATGTGAACGAGGCCTTAGCCTAAGATGTTAAAGGGATTTCCACCAGGATAAAAATGTCTTGACTTTTCCAAAAATATACATAAAAAGCTTCACGTATGTAATAAGAGATCTTACTGTTGTTCTACAGGAGAGGCATGCCGCCGAGGTCCGCAGGAACAAGGAACTCCAGGAAGAACTGTCAGGCTGAAAATATACCAACATTAGTCACTTATTTGCCTATATTTACGGATCATGCGATAACAATATGGAATATGTATGACATCACGAAATCAAAACAAAGAAAAAAAAACGACAAGAACTCATGATGAACAAAAAAAAATCAAAGAAAAAAAACAAAAAAAAATGTGTTCTCTTTGCAGAATGATTTGCTTCATGTTAAAAAAAAAATAAAAAAAAAATGTGGGTCTTATTTTGTAAATACTTACATTTTTGTTAAAAAATTACAAGTATTGCATTATGCAAGTTATTTCATAATCTTACATGTCCTGTAACAGGCTTTAGGTGTTGTCTGTTTCTTCTAAAAATGAATTTGCTGAATCTTTCCAAAATTCCTACGTCTAATTTCATCCCCCCGCCGCCTTTCCTTTGGTGCATACCATCCAAGTAATCACTAGGCCGGTGGAGGCGAGCCCCGCCATCACTGAGCTAGACTGGATATTTTGTAAGCTTTCCACTTTGTTAAATCCGTCTTTATAACCCGAGTACAATGATGTTATTTCATGTCAGTGTCCAGAGAGATTCTTAATGTCAGAAAACTGAAATGCTCCTTCCTTGTGTGTCATGGTAAGACGTTTACAGTGATTTCCAATGTAGGCTAAACTGCTATTCCATTAGTTTGATAGTTTTTACCACCTGGGGAATAGATGTCACTGTTTTTGGTGAATTACACTACATATGAGAGGCACATAGGGTCTGTTAACCAACACTTGTAGTGATAGAATAAGCAACAGATTTGCACAAGGACCCGATCGTAAGCAAACCTGGTCCTAGTTCTCCCAGCCTTCGCTCCCTGTACTCTCTCTGCTAAACTGCAAAGGACTATTTTGTACAACGTAATTCTGTATGGAGCCTGTAAGATTATTATTGAACTTGGAGAACTTTCAGCAGTAGGAAGGGTTCCTTTAATAGCAAAAAAAAAAGCAAATTTCTGAATATGTTATCAGTAAAATCTACAGGGATCATTAGACAGGGTGCACGTGCCAAGTGTGGAATTGCCTAACAGCCACCAAGTGTCAAACATAGTTGCGATATTGAAATTGTTCCTGCCCCATGGAAGTTGCTGCCTGCATATTCTACTCTTCATTAGTGCTATTTCCTGTATGTTATTGTGAGCAAGCTGTGGTTAATAAAGAACTGGGGTTCTGAGAACTTACCAATGGCTGGTCTTTTTTTTTTTCTTACTTTAAAGAGGACCTTTCACCATATCCGGGCACAGGCAGTTCTATATACTGCCAGAAAGCTGACAGTGCGCTGAATTCAGCGCAATGTCGGCTTTCCCGATCTGTGCCCGGTGTGAAGAGCTTACGGCCCGGTACCGTAGCTCTTCTATGGTCAGAAGGGCGTTTCTGACCATTAGCCAGAGACGTCCTTCTGCCTCGCGGCGCCTATCGCGCTGTGCTGTGGAGCGGGGAGGAACGCCCCCTCCCTCTGCTCACACAGCTCGTCCATAGATGAGCATTATCAGGAGAGGGAGGGGGCGTTCCTCCCGGCTCCACAGCACAGCGCGATTGGCGCCGCGAGGCAGAAGGACGTTCCTGGCTAATGGTCAGAAACGCCCTTCTGACTGTAAAGCGCTACGGTACCGGGACCGATAGCGCTTTACACCGGGCACGGATCGGGAAAGCCGACAGTGTGCTGAATTCAGCGCACTGTCAGCTTTCTGGCAGTATATAACACTGCCTGTGCCCGGATATGGTGAAAGGTCCTCTTTAAGAACACCTCTGACATGTCACTTTTAGTAAACACTTGTATATCTTATACACTTGTAATGATGTCCTATTGGAAATGTGGACCTATCACAAATCACAAATTAGGTGTAGGACTAAACCAGGGACTGGAGGTTATAGAATTGTGAGATAACACAAGAGCGTATGGGAATCCCTGGTAGCAATGTCTGGTGCACAGATAAGTGAACTTAGGTCCGAAACTTCGTACCAAAAAGACAGTCAGGAATCATAGGGATGAAATGGTCAAGACAATTGGAGTCCAGTTGTGAAGCGTAGTCAGGAAGAGATACCTCTAGACCTCTGCCTGACTACTGTTTATGATTGTACTCTACTTAACTTGAGCATTTCATTCTTATTATTTCTGATTGTCTCAGGCAGTAGGTAGCTAGAGAAAGTTAAATATAAAAAACAACCATGGCAGGTAACAAAAAAAACAGGAACTTTACTACTTGGGCAAGGAAAGATGGCGCACATGGGCATCAGCAGATGTGAAGAAGATTTGCATGCACTGGCTCTTTTAGCACCCTGCCAAAGTACTAGGAATATCGCTCCTATGTCTGTATAGGGAATGGCTCACACAAGACAGAGTTCACACAGGAAGCAGATTTCAAACCCCAAGGGTTCTTTTATTTAGATGCTTCAGCTCAAAAAGACTCCATGCAAACAAAGCAAACCCTAAGCTTGTCCAGCTCTAGCTATACAGCAACATGCCTTACTAAACTAGAGCAGGCCAAAACCATGTCACCAAACTGTGCATAACATCCACTTCAGGGGTGCTTTCTCTCCCAGGCTGCAAACCTGTCAGCCCTCCTTTTACCAAGCTTCCTTCCCCAGTAATGAATTTCGGGAAGCCTCATCTTAGACCACCTGGGACTGGGGAAAAACCCATAGTGGACTAGTGTGTGGATTGGAAGACTCCCACTGCCCACCCGCCCTCCAGTCCAGGAAATCCAGCCCATATAACATAACTTAAAGAAAGAGTCCTTACAGACTGCGTTCTTCTAAAGCAACATATATCCTTCTGGAGGAAACCAGGTGAGATATACACCCCGTCCACAACTTTACCATACACTTTACCACATTAGTTGTAAAAATGAGGTTCTTAGTAGCACACACCACCTAGAAGTATTTAGGGGGAGGGTAGTTCAGTTACCTCCAGCTCTAATTTAAAACAAGCTTGGGTAGATGAGTGGTGTCCATGACCAAAAATGGAGTCAGCCATACTGCCATATGCACAATGCTAAGAGACACTTGTTCCAACACTAACGACATTGCAATCGCTTTCTGCTAAAGCTATGTCTACTATAAATACATAGAAATATTCTTAGTACATTAGTAGAGCACTGCTGCCATTTTTGTGTTGGCATGTTGTAGCCATATTCTGTGAGCATCTGCACAAATTGTTTGCCAATGTTGACCAAGTTTCTTTCTCTGTTGCTATTAATTCTATGCTAGACCGTTATTGCTCCAGGAAATACTGTAAACCATTCTTATTGTCATAAGGGAGATGCTCAAGTTTATTCATACATTTCCAGAAGCGATAACAGAGAAATGGCATAATGCAGTAGACTAAGACAAGACGCTCCCGAATGTTCATTTTATGACAAATGCAAGTGTCTTGACACTGATAGGTCCTCTTTAGGCTGAGGCGCCACGTTGTGGAAACACGGGGGTTTTTTTGCAGATTTTGTTGCAGTTTTTTGTGCCAAAGCCAAGAATGGCTACAAGAGGAATGAGAGATATACAGTATATAAAGTTCTTATACATCTCCCTTCTGCTTAATCCACACCTGGCTTTGGCTCAAAAAACGCAACAAAATATGCAACAAAAAAACTGTCTTTCTGCAACGTGGGGCCTCAGCCTTAGGGTAAGTTCACGCAGAGATTTTTGTTCAGGATTTTGAGGCCGTATCTGCCTCAAAATCCTGACCAAAAAGGCGGTTCCCATTGAGATCAATGGGAGCTGCTCAGGAGTTTTTTTCCGGGAGCTGGCTTGTCCCAGCTCCTGGAAAAAGAAGCGAGGTGCTCATTCTTCAGGCCGTTTCACCTCGCGGTTCAGCCTGAAGACACTCCCTCTTCCGGACTAGGGCCATTCATTGGGCCTAATCCAGAGCAGAGTGCGCGGCTGGATGCCGATGCAGTGCACCAGCTTTCGGCCGCGGCTACCTGATTTTTGGACCGGAACCTATGGTGGCCTCCAGCTCAGGTTCCGGTCCAAAAAACCCCATCTGAACTTACCCTTAATCTGTCCTGCTCTAGGACTGTGACCACATTCTCCTGTGTAATACAGGGTTGTTAGTACTTGCGCTGCCGACTTTTTTGTACATTGATGGTGACAATGTTGGGTTTCACAAACTCAACCAGAGCGGTCTCCTCCTAAGCAGTAATAAGAATAAGACTAGCTGATATCTGTACTTGTAATAATGATTCATTAGGGGTTTGCTATCTCAGAATAATGACTTTTTATCTCAGAATTCCAGCTTACTAACCAGATTGCTGAGATATTTTTTCTCTTCATAGCCCTAGGGGAATTCTGTAATTCATTTATTCACAATGACTAAAACACAGCATAAAACTAAATATGTGACATTTGCACACATATATTACACTTGGCGTATAATGTACATTGCATAATAATTAGAGATGAGCGAGTACTGTTCGAATCAGCCGATCCGAACAGCACGCACGCATTGAAATGAATGGACGTAGCCGGCACGCGGGGGGTTAAGCGGCTGGCCGGCGTCAAAGCGGAAGTACCAGGTGCTTCCATTCATTTCAATGCGTGCGTGCTGTTCGGATCGGCTGATACGAACAGTACTTGCTCATCTCTAATAATAAGGTCATATGTCAACAAGCATTGCATATGTGGCATAGTAGTCCATTCAAGCCTATAGAACACTGGAATTCAGTAGTGGTACTATGCCTTCTTAAAGCGGACCTTTCAGCACCTCCAACTAATTTCATCCTACAATAGGTGGCGCTTGACTGATTTCAGAAGTTATAATATTTTCTCTAGCCCCCACCGTTCATTTCTGTTACTTTCAGCACAATTATACTCTTTACTGTCAAGTGGGTGGTCCTAAGCTGAAGCAGACAGACAGGGACCACCCACCTGACAGCAGAGAGTAAAATTGCACTAAATATAACAGAAATTATTTCTCAGGAACAGTAAGGACTAGAGAAAAAAATCCAACTGCACCTGAATCAGTAGAGCAGCACCTATTGAAGGATGTAAAGAGTTGGGTTTGGTGAAAGGTGCTCTGTAAGGAGATCTCATATCAATGTACAAGGCCTTCATAGTTCATACATGTTCTCTAAGGATTGTGAGAAAATAATATCCAATTACGTCCTCCTTGGTGGAAAATGGGAACGTACTCTAGCACCATCTTTTGGAAGAAAGCAACCTATAGATCAATGCCTGTCTTTCCTGGAACCTAGGCATAATTTGGGAATAAAGTCAAGCCAGAATATCTCCTCCAAAAGTAAGTGAGACCATGTAGAAACATGCTCCTGAATAATAAATGCTGTTAGTTTTGTTGCCTGATATTCTATTTAGTCTCTGTACTGTCAGGAGGGCAGTGTCAGGCAGGAGCAGACAAGGGGTGTAATTCTGAGCTCTAACACTGGCTGCCTCTGATTGAAGCTCTGAACCAAACCCCATGTCTGACACCGCCTTTCTGATATTACAGCGTCAGAGCTTAACTAGCGCACCAGACACCAAAACTACCTGCCCTTGTTGCTCAGGAATGTTGGGGTCGGGAGAGAAAATTCCAACTGTGCTGGAATCAGTGGAACGGCACCTACTAGCAGATGCTAAGAACTTGAATTAGTGGAGGTGGTGAAAGGTCCTCTTTAAGAAGACTTTTCCATTTCAGGCTACCTTACGATGTACAGGGACTTATTAGACCATGCATGCTCCGCTAAAAAATCTTGTAAAAGAATATACAACTAAATCATCCATGGTAATAAGATGGGGAAGTGGCTCAAGCAACACCTTTTAGGAGAACACTGTAGTGAAAATCACAGAACAATATAGTCTATTAACCTTTAAGTCACACATTTCGGTAACGTTATACGTACAATATGTGCATATTGCACAATACACACAGTACAATGACAAGGTCTATCACTTCCGCACTGATACACAGCAACTATACTTGGTTATCTCCATTGGTCCCATAGATATTGAATGGAGCAGCAGGACGTATTCTCCACATCAGTGCTGGTGAATTGCTCACAACATGGCCCCTTAAACAGTATATTAATTGCTCCTAAACAGGAGCTTCGCTCAATAACAAGGCTGGCATGACAAGTGCTGAAGGTGACTATATTTACACTTCTTTTTTTTTTCCTCTGCAGCTTTTCTATTGAAATTACCTTGTTTTGCACAGTTGGCGTCACGCAGAGAAGGTTTTCTGCTTGATCCTCTGATAATAAGGAACCTGCGGTACGGTCTGGCTATAAAGCGAGCGCTAGAGTCTGTGTTATTTGTGTCACACCGCAGTTAAGTAACCGTCGACTGGTTATTATTTGGACCATCGGCAGCTTCTTTTTAACCAGGAAAGGAAGAAAACTGGGGAGGAATAAATTAAATCTGTCTAATATTTAGGCACTGCTTTTTACGACAACAACATAATGACTTGTACTGGATTTTTGATTGTGTCGTGTGGCAATAAAAAATCTGGTGCAATAAAAAATAATCAGGTTTTGTATGCCAATTTTGAAGTGGTTTATTCCAAAGGTATAAGCCCTGTTAGTATTGGTCCACATGAGGGTATACTAGTAAAGTGGGCAGAAACGAACATGAAAGTTCCCGCACCCAGACAAAGCTCAGTGTTACTGCCCACTAAACCGGTATGTCTTTATTTGTATCAACATTAAAGGGCTTATATCTTTGGAATAGCTGGACGGATTTTGATAAACAAAACACCAATATGTTCATGGTGACAGGGATGTCATTTATTCTCCAAGATTCAATATAGCCTCCTTAGAATAGATCATCAATACCGGATCGGTGAAGTAAAGGTCCAACATTAGGCACGCCAACCAATCAGCTCCTTAGACTGTGTACTGGCCTTGCCACACTATTACAGCACAACTTCCATTCAAGTGAATACAGAGTCTTAGATGGCCCCTTAAATTACCCTCGCCGACTTGAGCATCTTGTAGTTTTCTTACATTACAGCTCCCATGCAGTGCACAGATAGGCACAGCACAGTATTTGAGTTATCGGGGGGTAAATATAGTTCTCTTTCGCAGCTCGGATACAACTGTGCTGTATCCTCAAGACTTCCTAATTAAGAGACTTCAGAACAGGAATCTCTGAACATTCTGTCAATTTCTCAGCTTGTGCAGGTGGATATCAGAGCATTGTGTGATATCACCCTGGTCCCCAGTGCCCTGTGCTCAAACACTAGGCAGAAAGGCTTAAGAACCAGTATTGCCTTCTTATGTCAGGCGTCAGGGTGAAATACAATAATGCTAAGCATGGTGATCTAATAATCTTATATATTGAGCAGATGATCTCAGTGTCCACTCTACATCTCACTAAGCCTTGCTAGAATGGTCAGGGCTCCTGTAATTCCAATGATTCAGAATCTATGTTACTGTTCAGACATTTAACCCTGAATGTAGCTCAGATTCCTTAGGTAAAATTTCTGCAAATACTATGGCTTTAATAAGATATTACATAGGACAGTGGAAAAGACATATGTCCATCAAGATCAACCATGGGATGAGAGAGGACATGGATGAAGAGAAGGGCTATGGGTAAACTTCAGAATTTGGTTTCTCCTACTGATCTAGATTAAGGAAAAATTGGCACCCGATTGCCAAGTGTCAATCAGACCGGATCAACTTTCAAAACCAGAACTCTGTACATTTATATAAAAGCTCATCGAACTTCATTCTAAGGCCGATTTACATCTGTGCTCGGGTTTCCATTTGGGTAGTCCGCTTGGGGACCCCCGACCGGAAACCTATCCGCTTTAAGAAGAATTCTTGTTTTGAATGTTGATCAAGTCTGATCGACTCTTGGGAACCAGGTGCCAATTTTTTCCTTAATCTAAATAAGTAGGAGAAACCAAATTCTGACGTAAGCATCTAAATTGTAATTGCTGTGTCCAGGGATGACTATTCCACAGATTCACAGCTTTTATAGTAAGGATGCAGGTCCGGACTGCCTAGATGGCAAATGCCCCATGGGATGCTTTTGTCCAGTCCGACCAGTTTTGTCCAT
This sequence comes from Leptodactylus fuscus, assembly GCF_031893055.1. Lineage (NCBI taxonomy): Eukaryota > Metazoa > Chordata > Amphibia > Anura > Leptodactylidae > Leptodactylus > Leptodactylus fuscus. The sequence goes on along the minus strand of NC_134268.1, from coordinate 43,954,973 downwards.
TTGTCTTTGTTGGCAGGTTGCTGTGTCTTACCTCCTTTACCTCCCCCCCTCTGACCTTCCTCTATACACACATCAGCACATATAGATGAAATGTGCTGCACCTGAACAGGAAAGGAGAGAGAGATCTTAACATATAACAACTTGCAAACCATCTCTAGTGCCAGGGGGGCATCTTCCATGATATAATCTGACGCGATAGCATTTTTTACAAGTGTAAAAAATGTCATTAAAGTCAATGTGAGTCTTATTTTTACATGTGTATTCTTTACACGTGTATTGTGCCAAAACCAGCGCGTGTTTACTCCGTGTGAATGGACCCTTAGTGTTGTTCAGTCTCAGCTACAGAGCACCCTGGTCACAGAGCCAGACTAGACAGGAGTAAAAATCACCTGCCACTACAAATAGCAATAATACAGTTTATTCTGTTGATATATCGCTGTGAGAGGAGGCCAAAAAGTGGGTTATATACATTGTTTCCTTTAAAAAATGTGCCATTTTGTCCACTATTCACCTAGCTTGCCACTTTAAGGCTGAGGCCCCACATTGCGGAAACGCAGCTTTCTTTCTTGCAGGTTTTGTTGTGGTTTTTTGAGCCAAAGCCAAGAATGATCACAAAAGGAATTGGAAATCTATAGGAAGTTCATATACTTCTCTCTTCTGCTCAATCCACTCCTGACTTCTCAAAAAACCGCAGTAAAATCTGCAACAATAAAAGCTGCAATCCGCAATGTGGGGCCTCAGCCTTAAGCAAACTAGGTGGTGCAGGGTTGGGATGAAGGTGGTATGGGGTGGGTGGAGACGCCTTGGCCTGACAGGTTTACTATTAGTAATGCAAGATAAGTGTTAGAGCTGAGTTATAGCTGACATCTATGCCAGTCACTGGTGTATATATTACATATGGCACACACTCGGGACCTTCTGCGACGTGCCAGAGCCTCTTCATGATTTAGATGCATCTGGTTGACTTATAACCAAAGTGAGGCTAAACTTGGACTTGTTCTTGGTCTTATATCCGCTCAAGAGAGAGCGTCGGGGATGAAGCTATCAGCCATTTTATCTGGAAATAATGACTATATTGCTTCTAGAGGAAAACTTGACCCATTAAACCCAAAACACAAAAAAGTGACCTATAATTTGTCTCTCTGGATCTCAGGCCATAAGTTACATACACGCTAGTTTTAATGCACTGCTAACATTTTGTTCACCACTAGGAGGCACTCTGTAATTAAATTCTGCATTATACAATACATAGCAAGTTAGATTTTTTTTGCAGTGTACAAATACACCCCTATCATTATATCATGGTGAACATTATGCCTGACATTATACAACCATACATATTAAACAATACATAGAAATAGATAAAGAAGTTTTACGATTCGAATTAACTAGAACTTGAAATTACCCTAAAAATGTTACATTTCTGCCTAATTTAGCAATACTTTAACATAATTTGACAATGTATATTTGGCTAATTTTATTATACAGATTCTATGGTTCCAAAATGTCAGTTTCCATATTAAACGCGGTCTTATTTTGTGATTCAGACCCCTCTGTGACTTTGCTGTAGATTTTCTTCTCCTGACTGTGCTGCCAAATGCTTCCCTCAGTATTCATTTGGATGATGGACAGGTTTGGGCTTTCCGTCTTTGTACAGATCCAGGCGCCAACATATATCAGTTTCACCAGGAGACTTAGATTTTGTCAGCACACGGACTATAACTAATCGATCTAGCAGAAGAGATCGTCCCATCTATCCCCCAGCTCGAGGCGGAAGCTGCACCACTGAGGTCTCCATCTCATAAACCACGAGGCAAACAGCTTCACTACAACAAGCGGCATCATATTATCTGAGTATAAGCTATAAAGCATCTAAATACAGGATTTGCCTTTGTTGTTGTGCGATTTCATGAATGTCTGGACTCAGAACCTGCAGTATTACTAAAAACTCATGATTCCCTATATTTGTGCATCCTGATATACTGTGACTTGAATGTGCTCTCCTTCCCGATGTATATTTACCTACATTTTGCCCAAATTCTCTAATGCCCTCACCATGTGTTGCCTCCTTCCTTTTACTCTTCTTGCCAATCTGCACTTGAAACAATAGCAGGTCCAAGTGCAGTCTAACAAATGTGAGTGTTACCTGCGACACATGTCATAGAACATCTCGGGCAGGAACACATGGGGGAGCATTTATCAATCAGTTTTCTGGTATAGAAGGGTGATATTGTGGTGCAGATTTGGCGAACGGCCCTTTCTTGCATTAAGTGTGTACCACAACCCCCGTAATAAGCCTTGCTTGTGACATTGAGAATGTGGGAACATAGACGAGGGGTCTGTAGCAGAAGTGCCGTGGCCCGACAGATTTATTACAACGCACAATGGTTTTCTGACATGAGTTAGAATAGAAATCTACGCCAGTTCCACATCCTCGCGCCTGATTTACGAAGAGGTCAGAGGAGTCTCTTAAATAAGTCGTGTCCTGCACCAATAGGGGCCTTTATTTAGACTGGCATACTGGTGCATCTCAATAAATTAGAATATCATAAAAAAGTTATTTATTTTTGTAATTCAATTGGAAAAGTGCCCCCCATATATTATATTGAGTCATTACAAACAGCGGGAACTCTTCCAAGTGTTTCTTTCTGTTAATGTTGAGGATTATGGCTTACAGCCAAGGAAAACCCAAAAGTCATTATCTCAGAAAATTAGAATATTATATACGACCAACTGTAAAAAGAAATTATTTAACACAGAAATGTTGGCCAAAATGAAAAATCTGTCCAGTAAATGCCCTCAATGGTGGTGGCTCCATGAATGACGGCATTAATGTGGCACTGTGGCCTGGAGGGGTCACTGCAGAGGTGTTATGGAAGCCCAGGTTGTATGATAGCGGCCTTCAGCTCATCTGCATTGTTGGGTCTGGGGTCTCTCATCTTCTTCTTGCTATCCTATAGATTCTCTATGGGGTTAAGGTCAGGTGAGTTTGCTGGCCAATCAAGTCCAGTGATACTGTGGTTAGTAAACCAGGTCTTGGTACTTTGGGCAGTGTGGACAGGGGTCAAGTACTGTTAGAAACTAAAATTTCCATCTCCAAAAAGCTTGTGGGCAGAGGGAAGCCTGAAGCGCAAGAGAATTTCTTGGTAGACGCTGCGCTGACTTAGGTCTTGATAAAACCCAGTGGACCTACACCAGCAGATGACATGGCTCCCCAAACCATCACTGATTGTGGAAACTTCACACTAGACCTCCAGCAGCTTGGATTGTGTACAGCAGCCTCTCCGCTCTTCCTCCAGACTCTGGGACCAAACAAATGAAATGCAACATTTACTATCATCTGAAAACACCTTTGACCACTGAGCAACAGTCCAGAACTTTTTAATGATATTCTAATTTTTTTGAGATGCCCTTGTATGTCCTAATAAATCTGCCCTATGGAATGGCTGCAAAAGCTCGCCCTCATATGGTGAGTGGGATTTTCAAACAGCTTGCTATGTTAACTGACCCCACAATGTAGCCAGTCATATCCTTGGTCTTACCCTCAAAACCATGCGGCAGGCGCTCCGTGTGGTCACTGCTGATGGTACGGAGGTGACTCTATTTATGTAGTCAGGCAACACAAGATCACAATGTCACACTACTGAATCACAACTAATACTAGTGAATATGTTCATATTGCAACCTGCAAGTTACAGCAGGGCATCGCATATGCATTATAATAGTCAGAATTTGTCCTGTTCATGGTAAAGGGAGTCTGAACCAAGTAGTGTTTCCCCTTGTGAATCAGTGCAGAGATATCTCTGTTTTTGTCAATATGCAAATTAGCTTTTTGGAGAAAGAAAATCGGTACTGCTTAACTCTTTAGAGCCCTCATTACTCCAAAAAGCTCAATTGCATATGAACCAAAACATTGGCATTTTGGTAGCTGAGAGCCTGAGACACCAATACTCAAGGAGAAAACCCCCATTTAATTCAGGTGACCATAATCTATCTATTTGCAGGGTTCGGTTGATATGCTGAGTTCTGGTGACAGACTCTCTTTCATTTACAATGGATTGCTATTTCATTTGCACCTAATTACATAATAATCCTCATGAATCCATCTGCTGCTCAGCCGAAGATTTCATCCTATGTATCAATTCATTCTGACCAGACAATAATTACAATGAACATAAATCGGATTTTGTCCAGGCTCCAAACAAATCTCTAGCTCCTATGTGTGATGCCAGTCCTGCCCTCTCTCACATGCCACGTACCCGTATACTTTCAATCCATCATTCTCTCGGGTGCCACAATTCAGCCTATGTTCAATCAATTATCACAATTAGGAGGAGACACATTTGCAGCTTGCTGGGATACTCGCTGGGATACTCGCTGACCCGATCAGAGTCCTTCGATGTAGTCACTGACATGTTATCACTATTATCAGAACGTTATAAGATTGCGTTGTAACAATGACGTATATAGTAATATAAGCCATGATATGCTCTTAGTTATTCACTATAACAAAGAATATTCTTGGGATCTCTTCCTGATATATTTCTGTAGTCAATAATAAATCTGTTGCGCTAGTATGAGACTCCTGTTTTATCAGGGAGGCAAATGTCACCCCGACTATAAATCAAAGGGACAAGAAATCATGGGCCATAAATCATTGAGGCACAATTACTGCAAAGGATGCCAAGGCACCACAACAGGGTTATCCTTGGTCTGTGGACTTAAAGGGGATGCTCTATGATTAAAGAAAGTTTGTCAGCTCCAGGGACGTAACTACCATAGAGGCAGCGGAGGCGGCTGCCACAGGGCCCGGGCCATTAGGGGACCCGGTGACATCCGCTACCGATGCGTCTTGTTTTTTTTTATTAGGCCGTTATGGGCCCTATTTACTTGCCGATCCTGGCTGGGTCGGGCAAGCGACACTGCGGCCCCACAAATACTATCATTATACTATCAGTTTAATGATCGGCGGTCGGGAGAAGTAAGGGAACGTAACAAACACTTTTACTTACCTCTCCACGATCCTGCCAGGCCTCCTTCCTGACGTCCTTTCTGACATCTCTGACGTCACATGAACCCGGCCCGCGCCTGGGTCATGTGACGTCTGACGTTATTTCAGAAGGACGGCAGCGGAGAAGATAGCGTAGGAGCCGGGGACAGGTAAGAAAGAGTAATCTTTTATGTTTTTATTTCCCCAGGTCTCTGATTATTATACTCTGGGGTCTGAAAAGATATATAGAGTATAATAATTGTTTATGGGTGTCCACTATGGGACATAATACTGTGTGCAGGGGACACTATGGGGACATAATACTGTGTGCAGGGGCCACTATGGGGCATAATAGTGTGCAGGGGCCACTAAGGGACATAATAGAGTGCGGAGGAGGGGGTCTGTCGAGGTCTTCGACGTCGGTCAGTTGGAGGGGGGGCCCCATGTCAAAGGTTCACCACGGGGCCCCGCCATTCCTAGTTACGCCACTGGTCAGCTCCCATATTGCTATTAAAGGGAGTTTGTCAGCAAAATCCCAGCATATCAAGGTTAGGGTCACCTGAATCAAACAGTGTTTCCCCTTGTGAATCACTGCCTCCATTGCTGAGATATTATTATTTTCAATATGCATATGAGCTCTTTGGAGCACCGAGGGCATTGCTGCTTACATCTTTGTTGCAATGAGAATGCCCTTTTTGCATATTGACAAAAATACTAATATCTCTGCAAGGGAGACATTGACCTTCTATCGGTAGGACCTGGTTGATATGCTGGGTTTTGCTGACAGACTCCATTGAATCTGTTCCTTTTGGGACAGAAATACTGATTTGGCAATTAAATCCACATTATGATTAATTAGACTTTATAACTGAGTCATGCATGATGTTAAGGATGCTGCCCTCTAGAGGGCGGCGTACAGAGGCACTGTTCTCCTAATTACATCCTGGAGAATAGATTTGCATATTTTTTACCCAGAATCCCTAGCGGAACAGGAATGACTTGTAAGTCTCTGTACTGCCTATGTAGGCAAACACTCTCCCTGATGTGTACGATTATCCCCTGTCCATTGAACTAGTCACTGTGCCATGTAGGGTATCTAAACACAAGCACAATCATATCTATCCTTTCTAGTTTATTGTCCATGATGGTGAGAATCTTGACTTATATGGAAATGAGGTGCACTGAGGGTTTGGATTCCAGGGCTCCAGTATTATCCATCATTCTGTGTCACTGCCCAGCCCTCCCAACTCCTCTTGCACTGAACACATACTCACTTTATCTCCAGCATTCAGGGGAGTGGGCTAAGGCTACATAGAGGGATGGATGGTACTCGGATAGAAGAATTCATATCCTCACCACATTTACATGTATAATAAAAGTCAAGATTCCCAGCATCATTAGCATCAAATTAGAAAGCAAAGATATGATTGAGCTTCCGTTACATTACCCTATATAGTACTATAGCCTAGCTTAATAGCAATGTGCAACCCCACAGACTCACTTTACACATAACACTTTGCTGCTACACTACACAATACAAAGGTGGAATTGAATCAATTGTAAAATACTGTATTATCTTGTGCCAAGACAAGATAATACAGATAATTTTTTTGACAGTATTTTATATACTGCCATCATATTCCACAGCACTTTACAGACATTGTCGGTCACTGTTCCATATAAGGCTCACTACCTACATTCCTTATTAGTATGTCTTTGGAGGAAACAGCATACAAACACAGGGAGAACATGCAAACTCCATGCAGTTGTTGTCCTTGGCTGGTTGTTGTCCTTGTGTCCTTGGCACAACAGTGCTAACCACTGAGCCACCATGCTGTCCAATGTATGGAAACATTAGGTATCTACCTGTTTCTAGTGGAAGGAGTCATATATGCCCAATAGCAGTCCTGCCATCCAGGGAGCCCATGTCAAATATTCGCCTTGGGGCCACTCTTAGTTACGCCACTGGCCATGTGGTTGTGTTTAAATGTAAGATCATTGACTGTATAAGGTAGGCTCTAGGACATGGTTAGGTAGCATAGGTATGATGGCTGACCAGTTGTCTATACTCAGGAACAAACCAGTGCAAAGTGCTATATCATAAGTGGGTGTTGAGTTGGACTCATGCTTGCCTGGGGATGAATGTTTGAAGGATTTGTTGGGCAGAGGCTGCCAATAGAGGGTGGTAACCTTGTAACAGTGTTGCTCTCCTAGGGAACTACTCTACAGAGATGGAAAGAGACTGAGCCGAGAGATCTGATCTACATTTTCAAATAGTCCCAAAGAGGGGAGTGCAGTAGTCTATATCGGTAAACTTCTCCTGCAGCTAGAGACCCTGGACGGTTGCCCTTACAATCTCCTGTAAGATGTTTTGTTGGATCATTGAATTTGTGGTATACTTAATGATTACAAGGTGTCGGAGTTAAGAAGCAGCAAAGCAATCTCAAACCATGATGCTCGCTCCACCATGCTTCATTGTTGGTCTGAGATTTTCATATTGGTGCTCAGTGCTCTTTTTCCTCCAAACAGCGTTGTGCATTTGTGCTATAAAGTTGCCCCATACGTCTATAGAACAGCTTATCAGGGGCATAGTGAACATCCAGATCATCAAGGGCAAACTTGGGATGGGTCAGCAATGGCTTTCTTTGTGGTCTCCTTCCATGAACACTATTCTTCTTCAGTATTTTTCTAATAGTGGATTCAGGGTCGAAAGCTTTTGCCATCTGTAGATGCTTAAAGTAGGTTTGTTACTCTTGGGTTGTGTCTTGCCTTTTTCATGATTTTCCATTGGTGCTCTTGGAATGATCTTAACAGAATGCCTACTCCTCGAGACGGTAGTAACAGTCCTGAATTGTTTTCATTTATTGACAATTTGTCAAATTGTTCATAGATGTGCACCCAAAACTTTAGAAAAGCTTTTGTAACCTTTTCAGCTTCAGGTGTCTATAATACTCCTTCTGAGATCCTCTGCGGTGTTTGCCTTAAGACATGAGTTATAGCAACCACTTTTTCTTGCCTTTCCAGCTTCAGCTGTGGTGTCTCTATAACACGTCTTCTGAGATCTTCCAAGAGTTGTTTTCCTCAAGGCATGATTCATGCTAGACAATTTTTCATGAGAAGAACTGTTGTCAGTAACCAAGCTTTGTGTGCCATTATTTAATGGGCAAAGAACCTGTGAAACTCACACTTACATTCACATCTTCTTAACTGAAACACATTTAACCAATTGGAGAAGCTCTTACAGAAGTCATTGGCACAGAAGCTGGCTTCTTATTTTGACCCTATATTGTGGATCTTTGAATCAGGGAACAAACTACAGTTCCCATGATGCATCTGTCTACTGCTCACAGGAGGGGGAGTGAGCTTGAATGAAACATCACAGCATCATGTGACCTCAGATATGGGAGTGATTTATTACCTGTGATTTAATTGCAGGGAACAGTGAAGAAGGGAGGGGTAACACAGAGAGTGATGGATCATGGGAACTGTAGTTTGTCCCAGATTCATTGCACTCAAATAACAGTGATACAAGGAGTCTCAAGTAAAATAAAGCCAAAAAAAAGGCTTCACAAAGGAAGAGTGAGTACTTAGCACTGCTGTGGATTTATTTGCAGATACTTTTTGGGTCAGGGGATAATCGTACACATCAGGGAGAGTGTTTGCCTAAATAGGCAGTACGGACACTTACAAGTCATTCCTGCTCCGCTAGGGATTCTGGGTAAAAAATATGAAAATCTATTCTCCAGGATGTAATTAGGAGAACAGTGCACTCTGTACGCTGCCCTCTAGAGGGCAGCATCCTTAACATCATGCATGACTCAGTTATAAAGTCTAATTAATCATAATGTGGCTTTAATTGCCAAATTAGAATTTCTATTCCAAAAGGAACAGATTCCCAGCTATGGACAGCACTGTTTCGGCCTATTGGGCCAACCTCAGCATAGCGTAGGGATACTGATTTGGCAGAGTGAGAGACAATAGACCAGGGTCAGGGGATAAACGTACACATCAGGGAGAGTGTGTGCCTACATAGGCAGTACGAAGACTTACAAGTCATTCCTGCTCCGCTGTGGATTAAATCCACATCATGATTAATTAGACTTTATAACTGAGTCATGCATGATGTTAAGGGGGCTGCCCTCTAGAGGGCGGCGTACAGAGTGCACTGTTCTCCTAATTACATCCTGGAGAATAGATTTGCATATATTTTACCCAGATAATTTTTGGAAGCTATATAACTCCTTTAATAACTTAACAGCAGAGGGCGAACGCGATTCAAGAACTATGGCTAGGAACTGTCAATCTTGCGCCACTTTTCTCAGTAAAGAGGAACACATCTGTATTTCCTGTGACCTTTTTAAAGGGGACACCTTCTTTCCATACATAAAATCATAACAAATGGTAATGTAAATATTCATGCTCGGAAGTCTTGTCATTGCGCCGGGCTTTACATGACTATAATTCCACTCGCCCCCTTAGAGGTTTATATTTCCTTTATTAGAATGATCTTTGTTGGAGACACAATCAGTTGACAGCTTGTACTGTATGAGTTGCATTGACCCCTGTATTGTTATATGACCCCTATGTCCTGCACAGTATACTTGCGTCCGCTACGAAACACTATTGCAGGCAGCACCTGGCGCCCTCCGTATCCTGTCATGTCCTCTTCTTTGTTTACATCTTTAGCAACTTTTCTCATTATTGCAAATAGCAAAATCAAAACCACTTCAGTCTGGATTGGAAGAGTTTTTACGATAAATCACAGCCATATTGTACCATCAGAGACAGCCCATGATTTAATCTTCCCTCAGGCATAACCATCCATCACTTTTCTGCAATCTTGCTCAGCAGGCAAATGCAAAAGCTGTTTGTGATCTAAGCCAAGAATTTCTTGTTGCCACCTCTTTCCTCATTTTATCTGCATCAAGACATCTTTGATTCCGAGATCTGAAACAGAATATAAAGAATTGTTAAAATGTCTGAGCGAATGATAACAATCTCTTGCCTTTCGTGGCCCTGTAATTGGAATGACATGATCAAAATTTTATATATGAAAAAGGCTTTTTGCTAAAATTCATACACAGAGACAGTCATATTTGTAAAAGAAAAATAGATAATGCAAAAGGGGGGGGATTTCTATGTTGAGAATCCTGTAAAAGTTCCTCTGTTCTCTTGGGGTGGGTTCTCAGGACTTCCAATGCCTATCAGACTGGAAGTGATGATGTCATGCTCATTATTCAAAGGACTGTTCGGCCAATCAGTGGTCACATAAGTGCTGACGCCAATAATTGGCTGAGCAGACACGTGCACCATGATCATGAAATCATTACTTCTGGTCCGCACCATTGGGACAGAGGCTCCTTTAGAAGGTATCACTTTTTCTTGTTTTGCAGTGTTCTCTGCTGTGTGGCAAGTTTTAAAAAGTTTAGACAACTCCTTTAAGCTATGCATATGCCTTAGAAAGCTTTTGATCTGACGCTCTTTCTGTTCCAGCCACGCATGCAAAAGTTTCATATGCGTAGAGAGTGGAGAATATTGCTGCCTCATACCTCTGGTGATGATTTATCTCCACTGAGAACAAAGAGATCAGACATGTTGAAATGCAACAGCCCAATCATCCTTTCACCTCACATCTTCTGTTGCTGGGACACTTCATAAAAATTAGATGGTCAGCCATTCCTGCCAAAATCAAGGGCTTCAACCAGCATTAAAAGGGTCTTCATACCTCAGCAACTTATCCCCTACAGTATAGGTGATGAGTTGTAAATTGGTGGGGATCTAACTGATGAAGCCGAATGGAGTTGGTGTTAGAAAGGTGCGCCCTTGGTCCATTCATTTTGATGGGACTGATGGAGACAGCTGAAGTCCTGCACACAAATCTGTTATAATTCCATTGAAATAAATGCAACAAGGGAACTGGAGATTTTTTGCCAAGAAGAATGGGCAGCTTTACCATCTGAGAAAATAAAAAGGCTCATCCACAACTACCACAAAAGACTTCAAGCTGTCATTGATGTTAGAGGGCAATACACGGTATGAAGAAATGGGGGATGTGAATCAGGGTCATTTTGGTTTTGGTTGTCATTCGGATTTAAAAAAAGAAAACTCAGAAGTTTGACAATAAATGGCTTCAACCAACCACTAACCATGAGTGCAGAAAAAGGATTTGTTATTCATATTCTCTGAAAAAATGCCAAAAAACAAAAAAATCTGCTAGGGAATGTAAACTTTTTAGCACAACTGTATGTGGTCAGTTGGTCACCTATGGATTTTGGAAACCTTGTCATTCAGAACTGTACACTGTGGATTGTCAGTTTTTTCATTCCAGTTGATCTACCAATGTGTTTTTGGACTAGATGTAACAGCGAGAATTACCAAATACAGACTCCTTACCATAAGACTGGCGAGGTTGTGGCACATGCTAAACAGGGCCAACAAATACCTGAAGATTAAAGGGATCCTATCATTGGATTCCCATTTTTTCTCACTAATATGTAGGAATAGCCTTAAGAAAGGCTATTCTTCTCCTACCTTTTGATGTCTTCTCTGCGCCGCCGTTCGGTAGAATTCCTGGTTTTCTTCGGTATGCAAATGAGTTCTCGCACAGCACTGGGGGCGGTGCTCAAACAGCACTGGAGGCGTCTCCAATAAGGCGAGAGAACTCTCCAGCGCCGCCTCTATCTTCTTCCGGAACGCCCTCTCACTGTGTCTTCTTCCGTCCTGGGTTTCAATCTTCTAGGCCTCGGGCAGAGCCGACTGCGCATGCAGTGGCCACAAGAGAATGGCCGCTTACTCAGTAAGCTGTGTAAGCGACCATTTTCTTGTGGCCACTTACAAAGCTTATTGAGTAAGCAGCCATTTTCTTGTGGCCGCTTACACAGCTTACTGAGTAAGTGGCCATTTTTCTTGTGTCTGCGGGCATGCACAGTCGGCTCTGCCTAAGGTCCGAGGCCTAAAAGATTGAAACCCAGGGAGAGGCCATTCCAGAAGAAGATGGAGACGTCTCTGGAGATTTCTCTTGCAGCATTGGAGACACCAGGCAGAAAAAAGGGAATCCAATGATAGGATCCATTTAACCTAATAGTAACCTTAGTTGATCTTAACTCCAGTGAATACAGTATGTCTTGCTCATTCCATTCCTATGGCGGCTCCGGTACCCATCAGTTATTGCATTATATTGTATAGGGCTGTCTATAAATATCATCGTTATTCTACCAGCATTAATCTAATGCTAAATTTTAATCCTGCAAAAGGGACAGAAAGGGTAATGGACTAATAGAGAAAGCTCCACTAGCAATGAAGAGGTTAATATGCTATGAGCAATATGGGAACGGAAGATGCCTTTGTCCCTCTTACTAATTGTTCTGGATAGTCACACCCTTGGCTGTAACCCATATCATTGTATCTTCTCACTAGCCCATTCCTCCCCCTGTACTACTTTCTTCTGCATACAATTCAGCAGCTGGACGTGTTTCAATGCAGGAGATATGAATCCATTATTACATCCAGACATGTACAGTACATGACCTTTTTATTAGTCTTTATCACCTCTCTCAGCGTAGGTGTAATCTACTTCTGCTGCTGTGAAAGTTCACAGTTAACCTTAATCTCTCTTCCTTCAGATTCATGACTTTCTGTTATACGGAGCCTATCAGGACCATAGCACCATGTAGGAGACTTTAATAGGAGAATAAATATGCAACAAACTAATAATGAAATGCAGAGTCATCTATTTGTGGATATGCAGCCTACAAGTGCACCAGGGGTAGGCCAGCATAAGACATTGGGGGAGGCCAGGAGTATGGGATTAGTAGGATTTGCAATGGTCAAAACTAGTATCTCCTCCAGCCCTCCTTCTTGGCTGGTGCGGTGCTGAGGCTGATGGTGGTAGTAGTTTTTCCTCAGGAACATGTCCTAGTTGTTGTCGGCTTTCCTGAACCTGATGGAGGTTCCAGCGCTCAAGATGGCCGTGCAGGAAAACTTGGGAGTCAAAAGTTTTGCAAAAACAGGTTCTTGCAGTTTTTACATGAGGAAGAATCAGGTTACACAGCATCCAATTTCTGGAGGTATAATTCTTATAATTCTGTAGGCTTGGGCTGAGATGGAAGTTAGTGCACCTTTTTAACAATCCGCATTTCCCTTGCCAGTGTTAGTGTGCAGTACCCACAAAGTCCATAAAGTCTATAGAGATTCCCATTGTGGAGTGTAGATTATCAAGGTTGCCCTGTCCATTCGGTGGTGCAAGCAGGGTCATAGCTCTGATGCCCTTATAACAGCTATCGTCCATTCATATCTGGCAGACTCTTCTCCGTAGCATAAGCTGAGCAGGGATAAGGCCCATCTCCTGACTGCCGGAGTGATGCAGGGCTAGCTGGCTCCAATCTAGCTTGGGCTCTGGCTCCATCTGTCCTACATACTCCATGCTACCTCTCTCTTCAGAGGACAGAAGAAGATCCTTGGTCTTCTTCTTCCAAAACTATCTAGGTGGGTCGTACCAACTCTTAGCTCCCACTCCACAGTGGTTCAGCTCATTAAAAGGATAATTCTATACATACAACAATATGGCTCTGTACTAACTGTACTTGTGCAGTCTCCCAAGCAGGGTACATTAGCCCTTACCACCCAGATAAATAACAGTATGTGGCGGAATGGTAACATCAATGCCAGTATAAGTATTAGGCTGGTTTCAGACGACTGTGCTGCAACCGACCTGCCATGAATTAAAAGCACGGGCTGCACATGAGACATGGGGATGTCCTCGTGTGCCACCCGTGCACTGGCCGAGCTTCTGCGGCTCCTTTCATTAAATGAATAGGAGCTACAGAAGGAATAGGACCTGTCTCTGATGCGGCCCAGACTGTCGACCCGCACATGGGACCGTGAAATTCACGGTCGTGTGTACGGGGCCATAGAAAAGAATGGGTCAGTGTGCTATCTGAGAAATACATGGATAGCACACTAAGCCACACCTCAGTTGTCTGCAAGGGGCCTAAGTAAGATCCCATACAGTGGAAACTTTATAATACACCTTGTAGGTAGCTGTGATGTAGTTGTGCTCAATGTGGACAGGAAAATACACCCTCTCTCTTTGCAGAAAGCCGATTTTACTCAAACACACTTCAGCAATACAATGGTAATAGAGCAACATTTGCAAAGTTTTTCATGACAAGTGTCCCTTGGTTTTACAGAAGTTGTGGCAAAGTCTTCAGTCAGAGTTCAAAGTGAATGAACTGATCGATGGCGCACTATGGAGGAGATTTCTACAAATCTCTTCTGCAACTGCCACTAAGAGTACAGCGGTTATAATACCACGATGTGTCAATTATAGCTGCGGGTCACAGCAACGGTTTTCTTTGTTATGCAAAGGTTTAAAGCTAAGGAAGACCTACAGCAACTCTTTCAAGGGTTGTCACAGTAAAAACTATCCATTTTCAGATGATTTTTTTGCTGTAGCAGCTTTTACGGGAACACTCTGCTGGCTTATGAGCTGTGCCGCAACGGGGCCGACTGAGGCTCTGTTGCCCAAGGGCTCACACAAGCCTGGAGCCGACCCTGTTACCAATCTTCATAAACCATAATATACAAATATAAAGATCTTTTCACAGCAACCTACAGTATATTGTAATATAACCAGTGTATGAAGAATAGCAGAAATCTTGAAGCAGTAATCTTAAGCATGCACAGCCCCATAGAAAAACAGTAACACAATTTTGAACAAAGTAGCATTTTGTAAGAAGCGTAACATTTCCCTCCAAGATCTGGACTGAAAAAGGAAGTGTTTTCTATGGGTACAATGGTCTTTCACTTGTGTACAATGGAGCAGACATGTTTATAAAGTCTCAAAGTCTAACTCTATGAAATCATTCTTACGTTGTGTAGTTTGATCCTGATTACATAAAATTCCCACAAGAAGGGAAGTACCTTTAAGCTAAAAGCCATTCAATACTAGTACAGGATATCCTCTACTTGTTGATAATTTCCTCCGTACAGACGAACATAGAGCACATAGGATTATTCAAAGAGACAGGTAGTCATCGACTGTGGGCAAGGAATATTGTTCTGAGCACTTAATGTTTCCTTGTGCATGTCATTAAGTCATTATAATAAGACGAAAAGTTCGTGTCAATTATACAATATAGGAAAAACTGAATTCATAGCTATATATGTACTTCCATGTATCAGAAATAGAAATGTGGGTCATCATAGGGCTTCTAAAATTAAATCCCCCACTCCGGTGACTGTAATATCCTCTAGACCTGTCGTACAGTGAAATATATATCCACTTGCTGGGCCCATAGTTCCCAAATGGGTCCACAGCTGGTCATGTGATCCTCAGTCTGACCTGCTGATTTTTTTTCGGTACGTTATGCTTTCCCTAATGCACATAGACATCAGGACTTCCGGGGGGCTGTGGTTTGGCAGGGCCCATTAAAAAATGAATGATGCACCCAATGCAGTTGTTGGATAAGGGGGCATTCACACAATGTAACACGATACTGATTCTTGCACGATAACTCGCGTAAAAATCAGTGCTGCGGAACAGAATCCCATTGACTTCAATGGGTTCCGTTTAACGCATGTAACACATTGAAATCAATGGGTTAAAAAGGCTCCCATTGATTTCGAGTTATCGTGCAAGAATCAGCGCCGCATTACATTGTGTGAATGCCCCCTACTCCTCCATAAAGCCCTCTGGCCCCATCCTATTTCCCATGGGCGCACATGACCAGGCATGAAACCCAACATACCTATCATTGTGACCTCCAACATCTGTCACTAAAGAACAATCATCCAGTCCCCATACAATGACAAACATTTGTAATGCACTTTTCTAACCACCACATAAAAGGAAAACTTACATTTGCAATTCAGTAGTTTGTTAACACAATGAGAGGAATTTATTATCCCCATTTACCCAATTTCAATGCATAAATGGGTGATAATGTGGCAAATCTTTGGCGAAAAGCCCTTTTTTGTGCAAAGATGAGCCCCTTCCTCCTCAGCCAATATTATTTTTGGTGTGAGCTTTACAGGAAACCTAGGCCAATTCCTAATTTCCACTTTGATAATTTTGGTGTAGATGGCACCAGTTGGGCCTTTAGTTAGGGGGAGTTCACACGGAGTAACATGCCGCATGATGTGGCATGTATATGGCGTGTGAGATTTTGAGCGCCGTATACGCTCCCATTGATTTCAATGGGAGCCGGGATCGTATACGCGGCATTATTTTGCAGCAAAATCAATGGGAGCGTATACGGCCCGCAAAGTCTCACACGCCGTATACGTGCCACATCACGCGGCATGTTACTCTGTGTGAACTCCCCCTAAGATGTAAGGTGATGCTGTCAGAAACAGGGGCCCTTGCTGTCGCCTGTCGAGCAACTGTGAGTGACTATGGCTGGCCAAAGTCAAAGAGAAAGTGCTAGCATTGAAGAAATCACACCAGACAATGCGCATTGGTATAATCTCCATTATTAGCCTCAGCAGTGCACAGAAAAAGACCTTTATTGCATGTGCAGGTATTTTTATATCCAGCTACAGGAAGTAAACTATATCATGAGTCTGATTGGTTGGTCGGGGTATCTGCTTCCTGTGACATCAGCTCCAGGGCACTGCCTTCGGGAGGGCAGTGACCTTCTGCGGCACCCCTTCCTGTGATGTCACTTCTGTGATGTCACTTTTGTGGGAGTGCCAGGCCCTCCCATGCCCTCATGGGAAACCCTGTAGAGTCTCCTTGTGTCCACATGGTCAGGCCTACATCTGAGCACAGTATAGAGGCTATCTTGTTATGTAATGTATTCAGTTTCAAGTAATTATACTGCATTTAGTTTAAAGGATAACAATGATTTTGTGATTCATAAATTCACAACCTTCATAGTGCCCGTCTTAATAACTCCCCCCCCCCCATTTCATATAAATAATGTTAGCCAATAAAAAAAAATTGTGTAATAATAAGGTATTCAAAAATGGTGCGATATGTCCCAAAAACACTGTGAAAAGATTATTTTGGTAGCCCAACAAATATCAAAGTTAGGGCACTTATTTTCACAGTAATTATACAGGACATAGTCAACCAGTCACAACACAACATACTCGACTATCAACCATGGTGACGTCACTCCAGTGGGCCATGATTGACTTCTCTAATGATATCACGTCATCATAACCCGCACATATATACAGAGAGACAGCTGATAGCCTAGTACGTCAGAGAGAAAATCTTGAAAAATTCCAAAAGTATTCAATTTAAGAAATTTACTATTTTACAGTTTGGGTATAAATAAAAGTTTTAGAATATTTTGTTTGTTTTTATTCCTGGAAAACTCCTTAAACCCCTTTACAAAAATCACGAGGCCAAAGTTCTGGCACGCTAAACTACAAAGGTCCTTGTTCATGTAAAGGAGTTAAATGGTATCATTAACTTTCGAGAAATTCAGTCTAAATATAATCCAACTTGGCTTCTGTAAAATGTAACCAATAGGCCACACGGAAGAATGTGCCTTTTATGTAAGTCTGAAAAGATGAATATTGTATTACAATATACACCTTGTGCCTGAAAAAGGACGGCCAATAAATTGCCTCCGAATGCATTTCTTCATACAAAGTGACGGAAATTCTCTTTGTCAGGCCTAATATTTCCAGATGAGTGACATCCGCATTCAATTATGTGCTGAAAAGCTCAATACAGGGGAGGAACAGCCAAGCAGGACTCTATGTCGTAGATTAGATATCTCCATGTTTAGACAATGCTCAGAAGGAGCTATACAGTGTGGCGACATCTATCTTGTAGACTGGATTGAAGGGATCTGAGGCCCGGTTCACATCTGAGTCAGCTTGGGGACCCCCGAACGGAAACCCAATCTACATAAAAAAGCAGTTACCTTAGGAAACTAGTGGACCCCATAGACTATAATGGGGTCTGTGTGGTTTTGGCTCAGTTTCCGCCCAAAAAATGCAGAGAGAAAAGTGCTGCTTGCAAGACTGTTCTCTCCGTATTTTTCCTGCGGAGAGGGGAACAGAATCCCCGAACACAGATGTGAACTAGACCTGAGAGTGAGTGAAGGAAGCGCCTCTTTACTAGCATCTTACATAGTATAAGTAATATCAAATCCATGGGTTTGCTATGAATATACTGTGGTATAATAAGTCTAACCAATAATAAGAACATATTCAAAGGTTATCCTCATACCAGGGCTGTGGAGTCAGTAGGCCAAAACCTAGACGCATCAAAAAGCAGTTACCTAAGGAAATCACACTGATTATAATGAGGTCCATGTGGTTTCCGCCCGAAACGTACAGAGAGAAAATGCTGATACTGTGGGACCAGATCTCTGGACAGTATTCAGTCTAGTAAATAGAGCTACCATACGGTCCGCATTTTACAGACTGAACATACCCATCTGGAATAGCCTACTTTTTTTTTTTTTGTAATTTTTAAATTTGCCCCTAAATGTGTCCTCCAACTGCAGTCAGGCCTTATTATCGACATCACTTCGCACAGAGAACTAAATGATCCTGGAGTTTGTCTTTGTTTCCTTGTTTTTAGTTTCTATGACTAGTATCTCTTTATCTGCCATGAGCTTGTATGTGTTTCTTTCTTGCTATATACTACTGTCCCATCCATGGACGATTAAAGGATTATTAATATTTAAATTCCCATATTACATACACATTATTTATAGAGGGGACTTCTACCAACCTTGATCCAGGCCTGGTAACAAGTGACACCCCGCTGAACAAAAAAATTCCAGTTATGGACCCCTCACTAAATTGCTGTATCCAGATTCAGACAGTTCCTCCATTATGATGTGCTCATTTAGAGAAGGTTATAAATCATAGCACACATGAGCATTGTCTGTAAACACGTACTGTATTTCCATTGCTGGGTTATGCGGTTCTTGAGCAGCTTTTCAAGTAAGCAAACTCAGTATAGAGTAGGATGGGGCGAGGTAGAGCACTCCATGAATGGAGAGAGATGTGGGAAAAAGCTTGAGGGCATTGGTGAGAAGGTTATACGAAAGAATGGGAGCAATGGGTCATTGTTGAAGCACAGTGAACATGTAGGAGTTTATTAAGAGATTATAACAATGAGCTGAGAAGGAGAGGAGTGATTCACGGCTTTGTAAGTTACAGGAGATTGACGTTCACTTGGGAAAGTACAGGAAGCCACGGCTGGCACTGGCATGGACGGGAAGCAGATGTGGCAAGAGGAAAGATGTGGGCAAGTCTGGTGGTAACAGTGAGCGCCGGCTGGAGATGGCCTTTATAATAAGAGGATTATTGTAGTCAATGTCAGATATTCTAAGAACGTAAAAGAACTGTTTAGTAACTTCTTGTGAGATGGGGCCGGTATCTATGTGTGCCCCAATGGCCCTACATATTATATAGCCAGTGCGATATATATTTTGTGAAAATATTCAGTGTAACTTAGTGATTAAAATCACTGCTTATTCTAAGATTAGGAGTCCAGTGGGCGATCTCATTTGTAGAATGTCAATCACAAATTAAGACCGCCCACCGGACTCCTAACTATAGCAAGTGATTTCAATGAATAAATCTCAAAGTACCGTATACTGAATCCAACAAAATTATATATCAATCTGCTCAGTTCCTCCAAGGTTTGGATTTTCAATGTGGCAGGTTCCCTTTAAGTAAAGTAGAAACAGTAGAGACTAAAGCTACCTATGCACATCTATAGCATGGCATATGGTGGTGGGCATGCAATGTACAATCATGAGCACTTCTCCTGGTTGCACTTACTTCTTGGCAGGCGCTGAACCTGTGGTCAGGCGTTTTACCTGCCCAGACGCATCACTTTACTGCCACCATATTCTATCATACCATATTCCTATGGAAATGGATGTCAGCAGTCTCCTAGTGTGCACAGGGTTTACATGGGCAGAAGGAGTCTTATGATCTTATACTATAATGTCCAACCCCTTTAAGTGTTGTCATTGCCCCAGATGAGATGACAGAACTACAGCCTGTGCTTGTAGACATAACAGAAGGTTGAGGTTATCGTCCTATGACTATATTTAATAAATATTTTGCAGATTATGATCAACAATGCAGCAAATGGTGAGTGCCCAGCGGGTAAGGAGGGCACAATAGGAGGAAGCCGCATACAAAGAGCGAGAATAAGAAGCTGAGAGAGGAGCATTAAAGCACAATCTGTAACCGTGTGTAAATGATAAAAATAGAAATAAAAGGGGAAAAAACAAGGCATTTATAGGATCCCCACACACGAAAGGCTGACCTATGTGCACTGCCTACATAGTTGGATATAATATATTGTTTCCTGTGAACAGCCGCTTCAGGCTACTAAGAAGCTGAACATACTGGATTTACTAGTAGTTAGACTACTAAAAAAAAATTGCCAGATTTATCACAGTGGCTGAGGCTGGCTGATAAATCTGGTGTATCTTTAGACTGTCTGTTCATCGTTCACATCACCTATACAACCGGTTACACAGTAGTAAAAGTAATAAAAATCCACGGCAAATGTTCTAGTATTCAGGAAAGGTGGTGAATAAAGAGATTCACAGTGATAAAACCCAGTCCATGGAAAAGACCATCAATCCCTGAATTGAATACGTAAATAGGCAAAGCAATAGACATGAAGAAGAGAACAAATCTTACCACAAGATGGCTCCCTTGGATGAAGTTGTAGTCCTAATTGAAGATTTATCCATGTGAGGCCTTGATATTGGCATTTTATACCTATTTTATAGCAGAGATCGTGCTAACAAATATTTTATATGCCGGTATAATCACTCATTATCATTAATTGTGTTAGTTTGCTCTCTCTTTAAGAAAACTGGCAAAGAGAAAATTGGAACAGACATTTTGTATTACTTTTGACCTAAAATACTGAAATATATGAATCTTATTTTTGATATATGTTCATTTCCAAATATAACTAACTATGAGAAAAGCAGATAAATACACAAAATCATTCACATTTTTTTAATTTAGATTTTAATTTGGTAACCTTGCCAGTCCCTTATGATGCATGTGCAGCTCCATATGTGACCACTTGATGGCACCCTTGTCTGACTAAAAATAGAGCTTAAAATCCTATAGAAATACTGAAAGATTGATACTGCTGTTCCATTACCTAGGTGACTACAGTATACTGTATGTTATAGCATACAAATAGCGATGATAGTATAATACATTACGACGATGTGGAAGTATACAGAGTAGGCTGTTTAGGCTTTTAGTGAGAAGCCTTCATAAACTAGTTCTTATATTAAAAAATAATAAATAAGGCTGAACCATTAGTCCTAGATATGACTTATGTCTGTAAACAGAGCCACAGATTAACCGATCGACTGTATATCATACTACTTGGAAGAGGAGATTACAGTAACTCATTTATAAAGTACACAGCGCCACCTTCTTATTCCTGGCCATTTGACCACAGCTATAATAGTAAGGAGTCAGCCACACTTTTGCTGGGATCTAGTGGAATAGACATGGTCCTATGGGAATATTACTGTGTCTACATACTATCAAATTGTGGGTTAATAGCAAGATACTGTAATGTGAGGCCTTAGGAGGGTAGAGAAATGAATAGTGTAAATGGTGCATAGACGTGCACAATAATATTGTATTGGAGCGTCTGCATTAGGCTTATAAATGAGCGGTTACTGCAAAAATCCACTTTTATCCGTCATGACGGGTGCCCATAGTAACCCAAATCTACGTAACATTTGTCTAGAGCAACACAGGTTCATGGGTTGTAATGGGCAACAAGGTATATGATCTGTGCGGCCCGGTGACTGCTCACTATCCATACTCACCAGTCATCTAGCTCAGGGAGTCTAACACATAACAAGAGCCTTGCCACAACTGTTATGTCACACAAGTAGTGCAACCTAATGCCACCAAGTCACAGTGACTGTAAGTGAGATGAGTAGCCATCAATGTAAAAGGAAATTCTACAAAACAGTCCAGACAGCTTTCCTATTTACCTGGAGTATGGGGGAAGAGAGATCAGTGGATGAGGCATTGCCCAGGTTAGGTAGCGCCACCCTATGGCCTAAAACAAGGAACACAAAACCTGGTGTAGATTTATAAAATTGGCCAATTACCTGACAGCCAATCACAGCCCAGCTTTCATTTCATATTCTGCTGTTGAACAATGAAAACTGTGCTGTGATTGGTTGCTATGGGCAACTTTTCTTTTCATACACCTGTCCAATGCACTTGCTGTTCATAGCAACCAGTCACAGCACAGCTTTCAATTTTCAGCAGCAGAATATAAAATCAAAGCTGCGCTGTGATTGGTTGTCAGGGGCAAGATTCATAAATTCTGCATATTATGTACAATGACAAATAATAAATGTAAAAGAATGAAATTCCATTAACCCGACCTTCAAGATCTAGAGGAAGTTATAGGTTTTCTTAAGGTTTCCTACCCTACTTTTCTATCAATAACCCAAAATATGGAATATGATGGTGTTAGAGTTAAGCAAATAAATAGAATAAATACATTTACGCTATATAAAGAGGGCTTTCCCTGAATGGGAAAATGAACGTTGCTTGGAACAGCACCACACATGCTCACAGGTTGTGTCTAGTATTGCAGCTCAAGTTTATAAATGTCAATTGTGCTGAGCTGCAATACCACACATGTCCTGTGGAATATGGTGGCACTGTTGAAAAAAAAAAAAAAATTAGTTAGCCATGCTTCATAATCCTCGACAACCCCTTTAAAAAAAAAAAAAAACCTTATTATAAATCTGATTGTCAATTATTCTACTAGGCAAGTAATACAAGAGGCATAAGCATGTACATTGAAATGATCACACTTGGACTCTTTTATTTAGTCACGGTAGACCAGTACAACAGTGATTAAACCCAGTACAGCAAAAATCACCTTTCAGGCAAGTAAAAATGCATCCATGCACAGAAGTGACGTATATACAAGGGGAAGGGGCGCTCTTCTTAAATTAGTCTACCTGTTAAATAAGGTTCTAGTGCAGCAGACTGGGGATATATTAGAAGACAGGGGTTGGGTTGGATATTCCAGACTCCTGTGAAAGCAAAGTAGCCGCAATGGGCACTACCTGGCCTGCACCGGGTAAAGCTGGGTCTTGTGATTTGTCAACGCATGGCAATATAAAAATTCAAGAATAATACTTTACATATCAAGGACATCTCTCATAGAATATCTCAACTCAAAAATATTAGAAAAACTTAAAAGTACAGTGTTATTGCTGAATGCAAATTTCCACAAATTAAGACTAAGATATGCCATTATTTTAATAGGAAGATGGCGCAAAACTTCTAAACTATGGGTTAAAGTGCCCCAATGTCAGGGCAGTATTACAAAGCAAGTTATATTAAATCTTCAGCCGGGACCTGTAGGAGTTGTCGGTCGTTCCTGCAATGTACAGTGTTCATGAAATGCTAAAAAAGAGGGGAGTCATTTGCAATGGTACCATGGTATCACACAGAATGGCAAATACATGTCGTGATAAGATGCCCAGCACAGCTGGACCTGAGATCCCCACCCCAGATCACCCCTTTGCATAAAAACTAGTCAGTCCTTGTAAGAGTCCTAAAAGGCTCCGATCTCCGTCCCCCAGGGTCTGTAGGGTTTGCCTGTAGGTGCTGGTGCCGTCGGGCTCAGTGCATTGGGGGACAATAAGTGGAAGGATCCAAAGGAAAATGGGAATGCCGAGAGAGATGCCACTGAGGACAGTAGTGGAGGAGAGAGTTTTGAGGGAGTCACCACTGGAAGAACTGACGTAAGGCTCCCGTTAGAGGGAACCCGTAGAGAAGAAGAATCGGCATGTGGAGAGCCAGGAAGTCTGCTCTGGTGGTGAGGTTCTGTAGAGGACGTCGTGCTGCTTGCATTTGTATGTGTAGTCTGTGCCAGGAGTAGAGGGTGAGATAGATGAGTATGGTGCCCAAAGGCGCCTCCCCATGGTATGTGTCCAATGCTGGTGTGGGCACTGTTGGCAGCTTCTCTCTGGGAAGCATAGTTGTTGAGATGAGAAACCAGTCGTACACGGAGAGGGTCAGCGTTGTCCAAACCTTCAATTATACTCAGATACCGGGCAACCTCAGCCAGACATTCTCGGAAACCCAGGCTACGATAGTCCATGGCAAGAGCGTGGGCATCAAAGTAGCCTAAAACAGAACAGACATCACAACGTGAATAAGGGGCTGCATTAAAATGACCACTAGTGTAACAGAGAAAGTGAGAAGTATGTAGTATCAAGGAGTTTGTCACCACAAAGATGTGTTTTCAGTGATTTTACATAGGATTGCAGAGAAAGGTAAAGTGCATTCACATAGTGTCCTAGGAATGTCCCCATGATAGAAGTCAAACAGTTACGTATAGAAACCGAGGGACCTAGATATAATTATATATATATATATATAATGTATATATTAAAACTTACATATTTTACAATGTGAATGCAATCCATCTTCATTCATAGGTAACTCAATACACCTCCAGAGTTACACTACAAAAACAACTTTGCTACATCTATATCACAACATTACCATATAAACCAGCCGCCCTCCTATCATCCAAATAAAGAAGGGAACGAGTTTTACAATAGTCAGACTATTAAATCCATCAGCGTACGCTTAAACAGACAGTCAGATGTGACATAGTGCTGTAGCAAAGTGAACACTGCTATGCATGGGAATAGTAGCATGTAATATATAAGGATAGTTCTTTACCTTTCCCCCCTGCAGTGTGCAGCATCTTGAGGTGATCGACCGTCATCTGAAGGATCTCAGCTTTTTCTAACTTGGCTGAACCCTGCAAGAGATGAATAAAATATTAAGCGGTGACTTAGAGGACGTGTTAATAATCTATAATGTCTTGATATATTAAAATACATTGATAATAATGTAAAGTGTCCCGAATTACATATCGGGACATCAGACAAACCTCATAAGGCACTAGCTTAGCATCAAAGAGTTACATAACAATCTCAGCACTGCTGCATCCGTATAAAACAATCATCACTGTAAAAATCAGTTCATGACATCCGACACGTCTCAGGTTTCTTAACTACCGGCTCCAGCTGAACAGTCCTAGCAATACAATACAATATAATTACCTGTTTCTCAAAGGCGCTGGGCACTAGCCTCCGGAGCTCAGACAAGCTGTTATTAATCCTGTCCCGCCGACGCTTCTCAATGATCTGGAGGAGGACACAAGAGTTTGCTTTAGTGACAAGTCAATGACACACTCTGCAGCTCTGCATGCAGGACAGGGAAGGTACCAGGCACTTACCCCTCTGCGTCTCTTCCTTGCTAAGATCTGGGAAGTTGTAGACGGTGACATAGAACCAGGAGGTGAACTCAGATTCCTAAAAAAGAAGTAAAAAATAATATTTAATATTTTAATATATATATATATATATATATATATATATATATATATATATATATATATATATGAATTAGATCATAAGCTAAATTTGTGCAATAAAATATGTAAAGTGAGTGAGTGAGTGTGACATAGCTGATCTGTACTAGGAGAGATGTAGCAGAGCTGAGTGTGTTATATAACATTTGCTTTTGCAGAGATCTTTAGACTTCAGGTATTACGGCTGCTGCATCAGACAAACCCAGCTCTACTACATCATCTGAGGATCGCTCCAGAAAGTTTTCCTCGGATCAGATCGCTGTCCGATCAGTTCTTCTCCTTACCCATTCTCATCGGCGCTCTCCTTCTCCACCTCGATGTTCTCGTCCAGCTCGCTGTCGGAGGAGCTGTAGTCGTGTGTCCTCTTCATGGCTGCGGTCAGGAGAAGTGGCGCTGCTGTCACCCGGGCTGCTGCCTCCCTCCTCTGGCTGTCTCTTTCCCACGGTTCGCCTCTTACATGGTGTGTGGGAGAGGGAGGGGAGGCCGAGCACTGGCGCCTGCTCCGGGAACACAATTATCTGCTTGTAGCCAATAATCCGGCCCCGGCGCCCCGCCCCTCCGCTCCGTGACGTCACGTGCAACAAAAAGCGAGATGTGTATAGGCAGCGCTCAGGTCGTCAGAGGGTGATGGGTGCACGTTCTGTGAGGGGCACTGCCCCCTGCCCAAACTCCTTAACCCTTCACCACCATATGCACCAGTGCACACCACCTATTGCATTATCCACTTTTTAACCCCTTAATTCCCTTAACCCCATGTGTTGGCACCAAATATTTCATAACCCACTTTATCACCTAATACTCCATATATAGAGCGCTGTACCTTGCTCTATTGCCTCAGGTCGGGTTCACACCAGCGCTCGATCTCCGTTATGCAGGTTTCCGTTTTCTGTCGGCAGAAAATGTTAAGCGCCATTCAGTGTCCGCAGCGAAACCGGTTTCTTTTTAACCGGACACAAAGTCTTGCATGTCCGACTTTGCGTCCGGTTAAAAGTAAAAACGGTTTCGCCGCGGAGAGCAGAAGACGCTCACGGGCTGACACTTATCAATCCCATTCAAATAAATAGGTTTGAAAACTGCCTGCCGGTTTCCGTCTCCTGTCCGGTTTCTCAGGCAGGAAATGGAAACCTGTAAAACGGAGACCAGGCACAGGTGTGAACCCGCCCTAACCTATTATCTAGCACGCCAAAACCGCTAGAATCATCTTTATTCAATATATTATTCCTGACATAAGTTGTTTATCATTTTAGTGTCCTCACAACCCTGAGGTAACGCTATTTAACCCTTAGATACTATCGCCAGGATTTCTCGCATAAATACTATCAAGGTGTCTGCGGGATTCCTCTCTTGTCCCCCTTTTTTGAATTAAAAAAAATTCTCTATTTTGCTCTTAGAATTCCTGCATTCATATACAGTAGAAACCTTATAATATCATTTGCTTTGGCTTTCCATTATAAAAAGAAAAGATTTTTTAGAAGGAGTCATTTCTGGCTTGTTTAGGCCGAGTAGGACCAGGTTGTATATTCATTATGGTGCAGAGTTCAACAGTTTCTAATCTATAAGTGGAAATACAATAATTAATTAATGAATTAATTAATTAAATGAGTCAGAGGCCCCACCGTTCTGGACTCTTACTCAGATGGACCTTAGGCCTGGTTCACATCTGTGTTCAGTATTCCGTTCAGGGAGTCCACATTGACAAGCAGTGAGCTTATGAAAGCACATCGACCCCACAGACTATAACGGGGTCCGTGTGTTTTCCGCGCGCTGTCCACACGAGTCAAGTGGAGAGGAAAGTACTTCATGAACTACTTTGCAAAGACCATGCAGAAAACACACAGACCCCATTATAGTCTATGGGGTCCGTGTGCTTTTAGTGCTCACCACTTGTCAATGCATTCAGTATTCCGTTCAGGGGGTCCCCATGCGAACTTCCCTGAACGGAATACTGAACGCAGATGTGAACCAACACTTACCTGTTACTTCTAAACGTCTCCAGATTTCAGCGACCTGATCACCACTATACTCTAATCTTTCATATGTCCTAATTCCTATATTAGTGATGTAGAAATTCTTTATAATGTAAGATATGATTGCAAGCTGTAAGATGTACATGTACTACAAAAAACTTTTTCTGTTTGTATATAAACATTCTAAGATTAAACTAATATATATCTGTATGTACCTTTAGATATTTTTGCAGCCTGGCGAAGGTTATTAACCCCAAACATTGTATTTTTGGACATCATTAGAGATTGTATTAAGATGCATAGTCTTTTTTGCAGTGCGGTTCTACTTCCTTTTCTCTATGTTCGAGAAAAAGCATCTTGGAAGCTTCTTCATTCTAAAAAGAACATAGACTGACAAGCAAGCTGTGTTCCTTGGCCCCGTCCACTGACAACTGATTGGCCGGGCGCTGCGCCAAGCCAGAGTCTGCAGGACAGCATGTTAGCACGCGCAGGGCGTGGGAAAGTGGCCTGCCCGGGCGATGAGAGCCTGCGGCCGGGAGCAGGGAGTGACCCGCCGCCGCCACCGGTGTTGTGCCCTGTAATGTAATCTCGGCTCCATGCAGCCCGGGGAGACAGCGCTGTGTAGGGCTGTACACTGGTCTGGAGGCCGGAAGCAGACTGCCTGCTGTACAGACTGTGCTGAGCGCTTGTCTGTCGTGATATAATCTCCTCCTGCAGGGAACGTGTTAAGGACATAGGAAACCACCTGTGGGGTCACTGTGTGCAGTATATTATGTACGTGCATACATGTAGGCAGAGGTATAACTGGAAGCTCCTGGGCTCAGTGCAAAATCAGTAATAGGGCCCCTACCTGCCGTTTAGAATAATGGTATATTTTATATTGGGGCCCCCTCAGGGTTTAGGGTCTGGTAGTAACTGCTATGCCCCAGATTATGGGGTATATTGCAGTATATTACAATGCAGTTGTGTTGAAGTTTTTGGCCCACACTTCTAAAACATAAAATAATGATGTATTTTCTGTAACTCACATAGAGTATTCTGCTGTACTTAGAACCACATCAACCAGCATTGTGCATCGAAATCTGTAGAAATTTGCATTGTCTGAATATGCCCTTAATACGCCTTTCTTCAGCTATTGAGTCAGTATGCATCCATTAAAAATCTGATTTTTGCTTCTGGCACACCAGCAGGAATCGCTGCAGGTCTCCCAGTTCTTCAGCCTATGTATGGACATGATGTAGGTAGGTTTAACATAACATCCCCTGCATAGGTCATTTGGCACTGTGGGTTTTAGCTGCTGCATGTGAATAGGGTTTGTAGAAATCTCATCCTGCTATGTTGCTAATGTATATAGCAGAGAGTTCCCAAAAAAGTAACCTGTCACCCGTACTGCCTAAGCCTGCTATGAGCGAACTTATACTTGCGCCAATGCATATTCAGAAAAGGTGTGTTTGACACCAAAAAAGTAGTATAACATATAACACCACCTATGGGTTAATAAGCTTATGGGGTTTCCTGGCTCCTACATGTAAAGTGTTGGATCCTCCAAGGCTTTAATACAAAAATAGTCCAGCAGAAAACACCCACATTTAAAGGGTACTATGGTTTATTTTCTAGGGGTTCTCGGAACGTGGGTCCAAAGAACCTCAATCCCACAATATACATGGACACTAAAACACAATAGTATTATGATGGCCTACAGCCAGTCTAAGTGTATGTTGGTCGGATTGGTTGCCCCGTAATAATAATAATACATTTTATTTATATAGCGCCAACATATTCCGCAGCACTGTACAATTTATAGGGTTCAGATACAGACATACATAACAAAGAACGTCATTTCACACAATGGGACTGAGGGCCCTGCTCAAAAGAGCTTACAATCTATGAGGTAGAGGGGGTGACACAAGAGGTAGCAGGGGCGGCATTGCTTATACAGTGTTCAGACAATTTTGTGCATTAGGAATTGTGATAGGCCCCGTAGGCCTGTGTACATGTTACATGCTTTATATGACAGGTTCTGTCTGCATTCCATACACTGCAGGATTCTAACAGGTCTGGTCGGAAGTTTTCCCCATTAGAACAGATTATTATACAGTAAGGGTGCATTCACACTGAGTAAACGCTAGCTTATTTTGTAAAGTAAAATTACACTTGTAAATTTTGCTATCCCATTGACTTCAATGACATTTTACAGGCGTATTTTTTACAGGCGTATTTTTACAGGCGTATTTTTTACAGGCGTATTTTTACACTTGTAAAAAAATATCATTGAAGTCAATGGGATAGCAAAATTTACAAGTGTAATTTTACTCTACAAAATAAGCTAGCGTTTACTCAGTGTGAATGCACCCTAATAGTCTTATAAGAGGTTGAAATGATAAAGACTGTGCAAGGGAAATGCTATTTAAGTTATATGGACTTCAGATTAAACATCACAATGAATTCTTTTTTTCACTGACCCATACATTAAAAATGAATTGTCAGAGCCAAAGGTATAGGACCTGTTACATAGTTTGCAACTCTTCGATTTTGCCCTGGACACACAGCTTCAAGACCTACAGCTGTGTATGGGCCCATTGAAATGTATGGGTGCGTACTTTTATCCACAAATTCCGTGTGCGTGGACCAATAATAATAATAATTTTTATTTATATAGCGCCAACATATTCCGCAGCGCTGTACAATTTGTAGGGTTCAAATACAGACAGAAAGATGCATTACAAAGAAAGTCATTTCACACAATGGGACTGAGGGCCCTGCTCACAAGAGCTTACAATCTATGAGGACTGTCTAATCTGAATTTTTTTCCCCCGTATTTGTTAAGTGTCTGAAACAATGAACAAATGTGATACAAGGCATGTCCACTAGTTTTTTTGGCACAAAAACTTGTCACTATGCAAATGAGATCTTTGGAGCAATGAGGGCATGGCCGGTTACCTCCTTGGAGCAATGGCAATTGCTACATATTGAGAAAAACAGCAATTTCTTGGCATCGGAGGTGCCAATTCACAAGGGGAAAACGCCATTTGTTTCAGGAGACCGGTCTGTCTACGGGGCCCGGTTGATATACTGGGTTTTAAGAATGACACATGACTCCCCCTTTAAAAATCATTCCAGGATGAAAGAAGACACAAATACCTTCCCATGCTGTATGTTTGCCCCTAGTGCAGCCCACTATAGTGAGTACCCGCTTGCCAAGCCTGCACTAAAATCTTATTTCAGTCATTAGACGTTGGCTTTGTTTCCCGCACCAGAGGGCACGTCGAGCTGCACCCCCTGGACCCCCATTTAATAGTATATGATTTTACAGAGCAGAGGTTGTCTCTCAACTAGGAACATGTAATGCAGCGGTGTCTGAGCGATCTACATATCTGTAGCGCCCATTGTGCGCTTACTTCATTATTCTCGTTTCCTTTGTGAGGGACATCCTGTTTACTATTGTATATATTCTGTGCGAGATAATGGAAATACAAGCGACATTGGTGACAGATCAGTTTTCTTTGTTGTGAGCTGTATTTAATGGCTGGGAAATAAATGGACATGTGTGAACTACTGGAGCAAACCATTCCTTCACGATCTTTACTAGAAGACCCGGCCCTGTTTAATGAAAGCTATATCATAACATGTCCTATGAGGGAGCTGGGTGACTAGACAGTGGTGGGAAGTGATAGGATCAGCCCTGATCTCGCCATTGACATGCAGAGCTGAATGTGGATCTTACTGCAAAAGCATTGGGGGATAAGCGTCACATTGACAGCTGCTTATCTCTGGGAAGACAATACATATAATAGGGAATTCAACCTGTTTACACTTGCTTTGGTAGCATTCTCTGCTGATTTTCATGACCGCTCTTGTAAGTGCAGCAGTTTAGCCCTATTCCGCTATACCAAACACAGCCCCTGGATAAGGGTGATGCAGACCATTATTTCCTATAACCCCTTTAAAGGGAATCTCACCAGGCTTATGCTGTCCTATCTGAGAACAGCATAAAGTAATGACACGTTAGGTGTCACTTATTAGTTTTCTTGCAGTAGTTTTCACAAAATGACACTATAAGGGTGCATTCACACTGAGTAAACGCTAGCTTATTTTGTAGAGTAAAATTACACTTGTAAATTTTGCTATCCCATTGACTTCAATGATATTTTTTTACAAGTGTAAAAATACGCCTGTAAAAAATACGCCTGTAAAAAATACGCCTGTAAAAATACGCCTGTAAAATGTCATTGAAGTCAATGGGATAGCAAAATTTACAAGTGTAATTTTACTCTACAAAATAAGCTAGCGTTTACTCAGTGTGAATGCACCCTTAGGGTGAATTCACACTGAGTAAACGCTAGCTTATTTTGTAGAGTAAAATTACACTTGTAAATTTTGCTATCCCATTGACTTCAATGACATTTTACAGGCGTATTTTTACAGGCGTATTTTTTACAGGCGTATTTTTTACAGGCGTATTTTTACACTTGTAAAAAAATATCATTGAAGTCAATGAGATAGCAAAATTTACAAGTGTAATTTTACTCTACAAAATAAGCTAGCGTTTACTCAGTGTGAATGCACCCTTAGGCTGCATTCACACGGAGTAAACGCTGGCGTTTTTTGTGTGTTTTTTGCACATAGCGCCGCGTTTACGCCGCGTAGCGCCGCGTTAACGCCGCGTATACGCCGCGTATACGCCGGGCAACGCCACCGCTAAATAGCGCGGCGTTAACGCGACGCTACGCGGCGTAAACGCGGCGCTATGTGCAAAAAACACACAAAAAACGCCTGGCGTTACTCTGTGTGAATACAGCCTTAGATGCGGCACTAACCAAATGCTGAGTCCTTGTATTCATGAGAGGTGTGCTCCCCCTACCCTTCTGCAGGTGATTGACAGCTTTACACTCATCACTGTGTGTAGAGAGAGAAAGCTGTCAATCAGTAGTGGGCGGACGGAAGAAGCCAGCAGCTTATAAATATGGAGGACGTCATAGCGGGTATGCACTTTTGTGGGTACTTAGCACCCATCTCATGCTGTACCCAATAAAGTTCAATAGTATGAAAACCAATGCCGTTTTAAAGGGGCTCTATCATTGGGAAAAGTCATTTTTAGATAAGCACATTCCTGCATAGCCTTTAGAAAGGTTATTCCACACCTACCTTTTGTATGTAAATTGCCTTAGTAGTCTTTGAATCAGTCAGTTTTTATTCATAAGCTAATTAGCCTTCTTCGTGCACCGGAAGTCTCACTGTGCACTCCTCTCTGCTATTCTCTATGTGTATGTACAGCAGAGACTCCTGTGCTGATAACTCATCTCCCTGCTCTCATACACAGAGAATGGCAGACACAGAAACGTCCGATGCACAGTGGAGGCTAATTAGCATATGAATGAAAACGATCTTATTCAAAGACTACTGAGGCAATCTACATACAAAAGGTAGGTGTGGAATAGCCTTTCTAAAGGCTATGTAAGAATATGTTTAGCTAAAAATGACTTTTCCCAATGATAGAGCCCCTTTAACACATTGGTGAGCCAGAGTAGTGCAGCCAGAGATAAGCGTCACTTGTGGTTGGCTGCTGCTTATCCCTACATGGTTATAGCGCTGGATGTCAGTGCTTCCAGGCAGGACCACACAGGATGAATGTTACCATGTATGCTGTACCTCAGTCTGCGGTGTACAGTACGTAACCGAGGGTTGTAAAAAATACCCTGCTCTTCCTTCTGGAAATGAGACCTTAGTCTGAATGTACAAATATGATCCTTCCAACCAGCAGAGCAGGGGACAAGGTGAAGTATGTTGGTGCAGTGAGAATGAATAGAGGACATTCCAGTCTCCCAGCAGATGACATTGTCACAAACAGGTGTACACACACAGCCACCCAGACTTGCTCCGTAGGTGGCTGCATGCCTTGGCTCACTTGTAGGGGGATGCATTCTTTACACACTGGGGTACACATATACTTCTAAAAATGCTCAGCAACAATATTATTCCTCATTCCCTGAAGTCTTTATGACGTCCTTGCATAGCTGCCATAGCTACTTTTCATTTAGTATTACATGGCACCCATACAAATGGATAGGTGAACATATAATCCATGGCTGGGATGTGCCCACCAGAACGGATGTCTTATTCGGTGTCCTTCAGGATAGTGCCAGGTTAGTAAGGGTGTTTTGGGGAACTTGAATCACTGGGTATAATGTATCCAACAATATAGTTACAGGCAAAAAGCAAATACTGAGGAACTGACTTGGCATTACAAATGGGATTAATGAGGCAGATTTATTAAGATTGCCATTTCATAAACCAGTCCTTATAAAGACTGTGACTGTCATAAAGTGACTCCAACTAGGAACTGGTGTAGAATTTCTGTATATCTCAGTAGTTATCATACATGTGTCGGACCAAGGTATCCACGTCTCACCCTGCTAGGTCATATTCACAGAAAGCCAGGCGCAGAAGGAGGAATGTGTCGCATGTTTGGTGCAAGAGCAGGCCTCGTGCTAAAGATGCATCACATTATTACATCTATGCTAGAAAACAGGTGCAGATAGGCTGATATATTTCCCCCGACATCACAAAAAGTTGCAACAGCAATCTGCTAGCACTAAGAGCATTACTGCTAGGTCTAATATATTACATAGTGCCTTTTTGTGCAAACTTGTTTTTGCATTACTTTGCACTTGTATTGTAGCATTGTGCATCTGCGCATATTGTTTGGCCATACTGACTAGTTTTGTTGTGCTCAGACAGGAAGTCTGTATGGTGACTTTCTGGATCATTATTCTACATTTTTAAAACAAGATCCAGATGTTACATTTGGTATCCCATTCAGACAACATCTCTGTGATGAAATTGTTACAGTACCAGTACCCTGATGCTTAGCTTAGTGCATTGGTGAAGAGAGTTAAAATCTTATTCCTCTGCCGATTGTCAAACAAGTGGAATTGGTGACATCATAATGAGTCGGAGTGGCAGCAGGGGAGGCTTAGAAATTAAACTTCCACCCCCCTAGATCACCATATAACTCATTTAAAATGACTCTTACCTCCCCCAAGTATATTCAACTGTCATCACTGCATTACTGTGATAAACATAATACTTCTCTTACATATGTCACCTATGTAGATTTGGAGAAAAACAACCAACCTGCTGTTGCTGCTCAAGCAGAATGGATGATATCATAGCAGTGGGAAGATCATCTCTCACTGAATGGGGTGGTCTAGGCACGAGATGGTAAGGGTTTGAGTGGCAGGGCCAGGGCCGCCATCAGGAATTTTGGGGCCCCATACAGCCTACGTGTCTGCCCCCCCCCCCACGCGACAAATTTAGCCCCGCCCACTTTTCTATTGACCCCACCCATTCATTTTTCATGTGCTCCCACACAGTATAATCCTCCTACAGTCACCTGTAAATTATATACCCCCCCATCTCTCCCCCAGTTTCATATAGACCCTTCCTCTGCCCCCAGTTTCATGTCCCCCCTCCATCTCTGTCCCTAGTTTCATTCTGTTCTCCCCCTTTCAACTGCCCAGTTTCATGTCCCCCCGTCTCTGCCCCATTGTCATGCCGTTCCCCCCTCATCTGCCCCAGTGCCATGCTGTTCTCCCCCCTCCTTCATCCCAGTGTCATGCCATTCTCCCCCCTACATCTGCCCCAGTGTCATGCCATTCTCCCCCCTACATCTGCCCCAGTGTCATGCCATTCCCCCCCCCTTCATCTGCCCCAGTGTCATGCCATTCTCCCCCCTTCATCCCAGTGTCATGCCATTCTCTCCCCACCCCCTTCATCTTCCACAGTGCCATGCCGTTCCCCCCCTCCCCTTCATTTGCCCCCGTTTCATGGGCCCCTTCACTTACCTCTTCCATCGCTTCGTGTCACCCGCCGCTCCGCTCTCACGCCACTGAAATAATTTAGGCGCGATGTGATGACGTCATCACATCGCGCCTACAGACGCCGAAGCCGGACAGCAGCGTTTAAAGAAGGAGCTGAGCTGTCACAGCTCCTGCTTTAATCGCATAAGTATTCAGCTCATCGGCGTCCGTCGGACGCCGATCAGCTGAAATCGGGACCGGCAAGTGCTGGGGCGGGCAAGTGCCGGGGGCCCCAAGAGGCTCTGTGGGCCCCGGCACTTGCTCGACTATGCCCTGCGCTGACGCCAGCCCTGAATGACTGGTGCAGGCGCCAGGAGGCCGGCACACGGTGGCGGGCCAAAACCGGGCCCCCACCAGTTTTCAATTTGGCCGGGCCCCTGACGCCAGTACCAGTAATACTGGCCTATCGGCGGCCCTGGGCAGGGCCAGGGAGCTGAGGCCTTGCCATCAATGCACCAACTGCCTGCATAAGATGTCAAAGTGTTTTCTCTAAAGTTACAAAAGTGACGTAGATGCCAAAGGTATGACGTAATGTGCTCTGTAGTGTGGTGGTGACAATTGAGTATTCCTTTTAAAGAGGCACTCCGACTGATCATTATCAAGTTTGATTGGGTTCTCCATTTGGTTGTGTGACCTGTTGATTCATACACTGTGTGGACTTCAGGTTGCTTCCTCTATATATAGCTACATAGACTTTCATAGAGAGAGAGCAACTTCCCGACTACCCAAACTGACTTTATAAAGGAGGAATGAGGTGATTGGGGACTCAGTTTTTATTAAATGTAGGTACTGCAAATCCATTACACTCCAGGGGCAAAAAAAAAAAAAAATTCCTGGAGTGTCTCTAAGTGCAGAGAGTTCTGTCCTATAAATTTGTAGTATTTGTGGGTATGGCTTATCACCACATGGATTACATGTATTCCATTATTTCCTGTTCGGTTCTAGAGATATTTTTGTAAACTTGTATACATGGACACAAGCATATGTAGATTAATATACACACTCAACATCCCAGTGCCAACTCACTATTACTACCCTTTAATATCTGTAAAACTGATGGCAATGTCCCCCAGTAGAGGCTTGTCTGACAGTACACCCCGGACTGCACAGTGTGAATGCACCCTATATGTGAGCCTCACAGAATATATTTTTTACCTTCTGGATAATAAAACATATTAACAGAATTTCTTAAGGATTTCAATGTAACTCAGAGACATATACCAGGTTCAATGGTTTCCCAGCAGTGTGATATTATAAGTGCACATTTTATTATATTCAGCACCATAGACAGTGCAAATGCTTTTTAAGGCATTTGCATTGGTATGTACATAGACCTTCAGATAGTCATTTAGTGTGTTCCTCATTTAGGATGCATTGAAATAGTGAAGTTGGATTAGAAAGAACTGCATGCAGTTGTAAAGCTTTTATGGTTTATTGAAAAGATGAAACGTTAAATAAATGTATTTCACAAGTAAAAATAAGAATCGGCACTAACAGATCAAAACTATGTGCCCTTTATTGGTGCACTCATCTGCACTGTGTGAATGGACCCATAGCACACCATCTACCTGTTAAAGAAGAAAAATCTCCAGGATTTAATTTCATGTTGTAGCTTAAAGGATACCTGAGTTTTCATACAAAGTTGAACTATATGCAGGTTTTATGGGGCAGTCTGTTTTATAACTCTATAAACCTTAATACATGTAAATTATTCTACTGCTAATATCCCCATTATGGCTGCAGCACATTTTACATTTGTTTCTGAGGCTGTAGGCATGTACAATACAAAGCAGTCTGCCCCCTTCCCCTATCCATTATAACTACTTCTGGTTTATTTACATGTAATTTTGCCAGGAGTAACTGTAAAATATCAAACAAACAGCTAAGAAAACCCTAAAGGGACCATAATATAGGATATCTAGAAACACTGGACTGCAAATCTAGGGCAAATATATGTAGGCATGCAGTTAAAAAGATCTTTGACAAAAAAAAGAGCAATGTATAAGCACAGTCAGCAAAGCTGCATGATGTCTATGAATAATATCCCATCTGTAACAATGCAAGCAGCCATAAGTAGATAGAAGAACATAAGTAGACTTTTCTTACATTGTAAGCTGTGAGTAGGGTTGAGCCGATCTTGAGATTTCAGGATCGGTTTTAAAATCCGATTTTCGATCATTTTCCAGCCAATCCTATTCATAAAATTTGTTTGATCGCCAATCAGAATCCGATCTTTCCCGATCCTCCCGATCGCTCAACCCTAAATGCAATAAGTCATAGGTAGGGTTGAGCCAATCTTGAGATTTTAGGATCGTTTTTAAAATCTGATTTTCGATCATTTTCCAGCCGATCCTGATCGTGAAATTTGCTTGATCGCCAATCGGGATCTGATCTTTCCCGATCCCGATCGCTCAACCCTAAGGGTGCATTCACCCGGAGTAAACGCGGCGCAAACGTCCCGTAAACGCAGCGCATTGCGCACTGCGTTTACTCCGTGTGAATGCACCCTAACTGTGAGATATGCAGAATGTTCAGTCCAGTGCACAGATAAAACAGTTTGCAGCCATATGTGGAGGGCTGGAGGCTGTGAGGAGAATCACCCCATCCACTCTCGATTCACTGTGTGAAGACGGAACAGAACCTCCCCCTCCGCTCACTATGAACCTGTTTTTTATCTGTAGACAGAAGTTCCCACGTAACAGGGAGTGAACTGAAACCTTATATCAGATCTGCAATGTGACAGGGCGCGATCAGTGCTTCAGTTTTTAGATTATGTAAATCCAGAGATAACAGCATGCAGTATAGAACATGTGCACAGTTTTGTAGTATGCCACTGACCTGATCTATCCTATAGATATCTACTTTTCATGATATAACCCCTTTCTGGATAGTGCATCAGTTTTTTTAAAGCTTTTAGAAGCCCTTTAATAATATAAGAAATTACCCAGTATCTCCAGAACACGTCCGAATCAATTCCATTATAAACAACATGTTATAGTTTCATCATAAAGTATCGGCGCTAGCTTGGCTGCTCCTGTGTGTAGATCCATACTAGAGGCTCTGTAATGTTAATGATGCATGCAGCTCCATTCTCCCCCCTAAAAAAATAGCACTTTGACAGACCTTGTAATAAATCAGCGAGGTTCAGGGGCAGCTGGTGGAATGAAATGGAAACCATGTCACGCGTGTTAACATGGCCCAAATCGGAAACATTATTTAGGTTGCATTCGAACACATCATTTCTGCAGTGCTCACATGTTCCATAGTAGTATACTTGTACATGTAGCTTAAGACACTTTTATTCTAGTCTGCACAGGTGTCACTGTCCTGGGATGGGTTCACTTTCTAAAACTGCCTGTATACAGTAGATGTTAAAGGGAACCTGTCAGTGGAGACATCCAGTGCAATCTGAAGGCAGCTTGTAGAGCAGGAGGAGCTGTGTATAAACTTTCTTTTATTCATTGAAATCCCTGCTCGAGGAGGGAGTCCTATCAGTCAATGACAGCCGCCCTCTATATGACTGTATATACAGACTGTCAATCACTGATAGGACCGCCTCCTTGACTATATATAAAGAAAGCGCAGACATTCCAATACATAAATAACAGATCACACCGAATATTTCCCCACAAACCTATACATCAACCTGCTCAGCTTGCCCTGCTCTATACCATGCTGCCTGCAGATTGCATTGGATTTTCCTGGTGACAGGTTACCTTCTAGCAGTCTAATGGGTATGGTGGCCTCCCAAATCTCCCCTAGCAGATAATGTTGGACAAAAGAAGGATTGGCCATGTTAAATCAACTTTTATCTTGATCATGTGATCTTACGGCAGGTAAGCCGCTGCTAGAGATGTCTTGCACCTGGTACCCCATTACCCGTGAGTACACATGCAAGTTCCACCAAGCATGCATGTTTATGAAGGGCCAGAAGGAACAGCATTTTGTCGAATAACTCTTTGGCTGACGGTTTTGGAAGGTGTATGGCCTGCTTAAGTAATAGACAGAGATCTGCAGTACATTATATAACGGTGGTGTCAGCGTACTACAGCTCTGTATCTGTTACTTGGATAGAAGATTTGCTTTCAGCCCTGTCCAGTTCCGAAGTTTCCGGTGTCTGGAGGCAGTTCAGACCCCCAATATCAGATCCTAGTAGCCTATCTTGTGGATTGGTCATGAGTATTAAAGGCCTCTTACTTTAGCAATGTGTGATGAGTGATCAGCATTTATTAGGCATAGACTTGTCACATTAGAAGCAAAGGACTAGTTCCCTCCAACAGAAGATCCAACAGAAGAATGTGATAAGTATATGTCTGACAATTTCTTATAACTTTCCCCCTACCTAAAGAACAGGTATGCACACGTGGGCTGAGCATGCATGTTTATTAGATTTCAAGATGACAGTTTTTTGGCAGTATATTTTTGTGTACAGTCAGCTTCAGGGTCCCTCCATATGTATGAGAAAGCAAATTTCTGGGAGAATTCATTACAGTATGGGACGAACATACAGTGCCCATACAAATGCTGGTATCCAGGGGCATAACTTGAGGGGGTGCAGTCACATCGGGGCTCAGGAGCCTTAGGGGCCCATAAGCACTGGCATCAGTACTGAGATTGCAGCTTCCATCTGGCCCATAAACCAAGGAGACCCACAGATTCCCCTAACCACACTAAGGGTGATTAAACTCCTTACCACCCATAACCATCACTATCAAGAATTCTCTGTAGGGATGAGATAGGGGGCCTCGTACAAAAGATTGCATCGGGGCCACAAGAATTTAGTTACGCCACTGCTGGAATCCCAATTCCGAAAAGACAAAAATATAAATGTCTGACCATTTGCTTTCCAATGAGCTCCTGACAAAATAAGATGATCAGTCATTTTTGCTGCAGTCCTGCATTTTTCCAGCGTCTTCTTGACCCCTGCTGTTTTCTTATGTCCAGTTTGGGCCCTAATACCTGTTCTGTAATCACTCTGTCTAGGTAGTGAACTTACTGCAAGGAAACATTATACACAATAGTCCTATTATGTTTCTCCAGAAATGCTGACTATAACGCTAAGGCTGAAGTCTTTTCACGTACGTAATGCCCACCAACCGTTCAGCTTGGCAACAGGACAACAAGCTGCAAATGTTACCTCGGAGCCTATCAACCCGACAGCATGGGACATGTGCTTGTAAGCTGTCTCAGGCAGGATATTTCATTACCCCTTCTCTTTTTTTCTCCCTTGTCTCTTCAACAAAAGTTAAATGACCTCCCCAATGACCTGGCAAGTGCTGAGATTCCTAAAACACGTTCTCCCCGTCTTAGCCCCCTCTTTGCTGTTAAGTCTCTGTGCTTCAGCAAACGGAAAGAAGGGGCTTCAGAGACACTCGATTGTAGGGATAAAAAGGACTGCTTGTGCTTGGCTGAAATGTGAGGGCCGCGTTCCACCACAAACTCGTTTCTCATGCTGCCAGTCTGCCGTTGAAAGCTATTGTTATTTATTTGTTTATTTTTTTTGGTCTTTTTAGGAGAGTTTTTGTAATTGCGGTTTACATTAGTTTCCCACGCTGCCATTGTTTGCTACAGTGTTTCCTATTCGCATCACGTGTGCTAATTAGTCAGAGCCGCCGGCTGGCGAGGAGGCGTGTGTCTGCATCCATATTAACTATATATCTAATATCTGTATCATACAGTGCTGGCCAAAAGTATTGGCACCCCTGCAATTCTGTCAGATAATACTCAGTTTCTTCCAGAAAATGATTACAAGCACAAACTCTTTGGTATTAATATCTTCATTTATTTTGCTTGCAATGAAAAAACACAAAAGAGAATGAAAAAAAAAGTCAAATCATTGATCATTTTACACAAAACTCCAGAAATGGGCCAGACAAAAGTATTGGCACCCTCAGCCTAACACTTGGTAGCACAACCTTTAGACACAATAACTGCGAACAACCGCTTCCAGTAACCATCATTGAGTTTCTTACAAGGCTCTGCTGGAATTTTAGACCATTCTTCTTTGGCAAACTGGTCCAGGTCCCTGAGATGTGAAGGGGGCCTTCTCCAAACTGCCATCAAGAGATCTCTCCCCCACAGGTGTTCTATGGGATTCAGGTCTGGACTCATTGCTGCCACTTTAGAAGTCTCCAATGCTTTCTCTCAAACCATTTTCTAGTGCTGACCTGAAGTGTGTTTTGGGTCATTGTCCTGCTGGAAGACCCATGACCTCTGAGGGAGACCCAGCTTTCTCACACTGGGCCCTACATTATGCTGCACAATGTGTTGGGTGTCTTCAGACTTCATAATGCCATGCACACGGTCAAGCAGTCCAGTGCCAGAGGCAGCAAAGCAACCCCAAAACATCAGGGAACCTCCGCCATGTTTGACTGTAGGGACTGTGTTCTTTTCTTTGAAGGCCTCTTTTTTTTCCTGTAAATGTTGATGCCTTTTCCCAAAAAGCACTACTTTTGTCTCATCTGACCAGAGAACATTCTTCCAAAACGTTTTTGGCTTTCTCAGGTAAGTTTTGGCAAACTCCAGCCTGGCTTTTTTATGTCTCTGGGTAAGAAGTGAGGTCTTCCTGGGTCTTCATTCAGACGCTGACGGATAGTACGGGTTGACACTGTTGTACCCTTGGACTGCAGGGCAGCTTGAACTTGTTTGGATGTTAGTAGAGGTTCTTTATCCACCATCCGCACAATCTTGCGTTGAAATCTCTTGTCAATTTTTCTTTTCCGTCCACATCTAGGGAGGTTAGCCACAGTGCCATGGGCTTTAAACTTCTTGATGACACTGCGCACGGTAGACACAGGAACATTCAGGTCTTTGGAGATGAACTTGTAGCCTTGAGATTACTCATGCTTCCTCATAATTTTGCTTCTCAAGTCCTCAGACAGTTCTTTGGTCTTCATTCTTTTCTCCATGCTCAATGTGGTACACACAAGGACACAGGACAGAGGTTGAGTCAACTTTAATCCATTTCAACTGGCTGCAAGTGTGATTTAGCTATTGACACCACCTGTTAGGTGCCTCAGGTAAGTAACAGGTGCTGTTAATTATACAAATTAGAGAAGCATCACATGATTTTTCAAATGGTGCCAATACTTTTGTCCACCCCTTTTTTATTTTTGCTGTGAAATTATATCCAATTTGGCTTTTTGACAATTCTTTTTGTGGTTTTCCATTGAAGACAAATTAAATGAAGATAATAATACCAAAGAGTTTGTGACTGCAATCATTTTCTGGAAGAAAATGAGTATTATCTGACAGACACTGTATGTATCCATCACATTGTCTAGCCACTATATAGAATGTCTATCTTATATATGCCTTATAGCTATACGTGCAGAGCTATGGGGGGGGGGGGGCAGATGTAGCTGGCTCAGGTTCCCCTGGTGAATTAGGGTGCCCAATCCTACATAAAACCACATCAGCATTATCAATGTCATCTAACTTCATAGGCGACCAGTGAGCATATTGATATATTTGTAGATCTATTTATGTTAATTGAAGATTCAATTGACATAGAAACATAGTGACCAATGATGGTGCATGTTAAACAGGACATGTCAGCAGGTCTGAAAAGTCCAGTGACATGCAGCGATGGTAGGTGATGTCATCCTAAACATTTTGGTGTTCTGTTTATCCAAATCCGTTCAGCCATTCCAAAGATATAAGCCCCTTTAGTGTTGATGCAGATTAGAGTCTATTAGCCAAGTGGGTGGTAACACAGCATGGTATACAGCACACACAGAAACCACAGTGTTACCACCCACTTGGCTAGTATACCCTAATGTCATTAACACTAAAAGGGCTTATAACTTTGCAATAGCTGAATGGATTTGGATAAAGGATAAGGTCACTGTAGATATTTGCGGTGGAATTTGATGCCGAATTTGTGGCAGAATCCACCTCAAATTCCACCTGAAATCTGCTTACCATTCATTTCAGTGGGACATGGGAGATTTTTGGACCAGATTTTAAGGTGGTGGCCGCCTCAGAATCCGGTCCAAAAATGGCTAGCTGCTACACTCTGCTCCGGATTAGGACCAAATGAACGGTCCTAGTCAGGAGGGAGGTGTCGCACCACGGTCTCTTCAGCGGATTCTCCACAGAATCCACCTCTAGAAAAGGGCATGTTGCTTATTTTCTTTTTTCCCTGAGCGGGAACAAACCGCTCACAGAAAAAGGAACCCATTGAATTCAATGGGAGGCGGGTTTTTTGAGCCGAATTTTGACACGATTCCGCGTCAAAATCCTGACCAAAACCCCCGTGTGAACCTGTCTTTAGCTTCCTGCTTGTTCTTCAGGCAGATTCTGTGTGAGACCTCCCATTAAAATGAATGCGAGGCAAATAAATACTAGGAATTTGACGCAGAATTTGTAAATATAGTAGCACTCCTCTCCAAATTCTGCTTCAAATTCCACTTCAAATGCAGTGTCATAATCCTCATTGGTTTTTGAGAAGCAGAAAAAAAAATTGACTACAAATCCCTGAAGCAGAAATTTTCTTTTCAGCCAATTCAGCGTCAAATTCAATGGCAAATTCCTCCGTGTGAACATACCCTTAGGCTGGATTTAACTAGTTGTTGTATTGTCAGCTTTAGCTCTATCACTTTACAAACACATTATAATATATGTACTTATATACTATCCATAGGGGTCTAGTTTCTGTAGACATCCGATCCATATGGACTGGCATACCCCTCTGCAGTGAATATATTAGAAAGTGAGAGCACATCTCTAGGGTTAGAAGACGCTTACTACTAAGTTATTTCACAGCTATATATATATTCCCATGAAGGCGTCTGACCACGTCCATGCTTTCCTTATTCATCGGCCATGGGAGTCATTTGTCTGAAGTTACATTGTAAGCTCTGCTGCATCAAGCACAGGTGGGACATATGGATCTATACATGTCTGATAAGGGCAACAAGACATACGAAGGGGAGTTACCTCTTGCTATATGTTGATGGATATAAGGTGAAAAGTGAAAATTTTTGGAAGGCCTGATACATTTGGGACATCTGTTACTTTCCTAATTCAAACAGTATTTCTCTAATAGCGCTCCTGTGATATTCTTATTTTCCTCCCCCAATCCTTTGCTCGCTGAAGCCGTTCTCATCTTTCATGTCCTTTTCTTAATGCGCTGCCCCATTCCTGCCTGTCTGAGAACTCGCTTCGATTTGTGTGGTCTAATAAGAGGTCCCATTGGGCTCTACAAGGAGGACCAGAGTTTACAGGAAATAAACTATGGAAATCAGTGCATCTCAGCTGGTGTCTGAGGAACAAAGGAAGGTCCTCCGGGGCATAGACCAGAAGCAACACGTCTAATTGTTTCCATGTCCTCGTATATAACTACTGCTTCAGACAAAGTTAATGTGAACAACATGCTCTCCTATGCAAGACAACACATCTCACAGGCATAGTCGTGTCTACAAGCTACATAATATTACATAAGAAAACTTTTATTTATATCCATCTTATTTATATCCATGTGA
Organism: Leptodactylus fuscus; assembly: GCF_031893055.1. Classification (NCBI taxonomy): domain Eukaryota; kingdom Metazoa; phylum Chordata; class Amphibia; order Anura; family Leptodactylidae; genus Leptodactylus; species Leptodactylus fuscus. The sequence continues at coordinate 43,910,268 of NC_134268.1, read as the reverse complement.
TTAACTGTTTTCCACACATTTTCCCAGGCAATGTATATACAGTACTGTGCAAAAGTCTTAGGCAGGAGTGTGGGGGGGGGTACTGCAAAGTAAAAATGCTTTTAGAAATAGATGTGTCAACAGTTTAATTTTTTTTTTATTAAATGTAGATTGTGAGCCCCACATAGGGCTCACAATGTACATTTTTCCCTATCAGTATGTCTTTTTTTTTTTTGGAATATGGGATGGAAATCCATGCAAACACGGGGAGAACATACAAACTCCTTGCAGATGGTTTTTTGCCCTTGGTGGGATTTGAACACCAGGACCCAGCGCTGCAGGGCAGCAGTGCTAACCACTGAGCCACCGTGTGGCCCCTTCAACTGTTTATTTTTATCAATTAATAAAATTAAGTGAATGAAGGTATGGCCAAGAGCCCTGGAAGTGATGATACGGCCCCCACAGAGCCCTGATCTCAGCATCATCCAGTCTGTCTGGGATTACAAGAAGACACAGAAGGATTGGAGGACGCCTACATCCTCAGAAGATCTGTGCTTAGTCTCCAAGATATTTGGAACAACCTCCCTGCCGAGTTCCTTCATAAACTGTTTGCAAGTGTACCAGGAAGAATTGATGGAAGGGAAAGGAAAGTCACACCAAAGAGTAATGGAATTAGATTTCTGTTTTGTTCATTCACTTCATTTTGATAATTGACAACAATAAACAATAAACACTTCTATTTCTGAAAGAATTTTTACTTTGCAGATTTTACCCCCACTTGCCAAAAAGTTTTACACTGTACACAATTTACCTTCAACTATATTCTCATGTCAGGGATGCATTGCCACCAAAAGTCCATAGCTTGGATACTATTTTTGTGAGTTTAACTGTTGCAATGCAAAGGTTGATATCTGCATCAGTAACAGTGTAAAGACCCTTCCATGTCTGCAGTAACAGTCCTATAGGTGCCCATATACATTGTAATGATCCTACCTATAATAACAGTCAGTATTGAATATGTTTTTGGGGTTATCATCTATAAACTGTCCACACAGAGGAAAAAAGTACAGATCACCGGCCAGAGAAAGAATGATGAGACACGGGACAAAGTGGAGACCAAAGAATCAGAAGCCTTTTATGTTCTAATTCAGCAGGGTCATTCCATACACTGTTAACAATGAGTCTGTATCTTCCTTCATTCTTGGTTTAAAGATTCTCTGGATTAGAAAAAAACATTTTATATAATCTGTTCTCAATCTTCAATTAATAAATTCTTCATCATTTGGCCTGAGAAAACTAAAGAACTGAAAGGAATACTAAACATAAATAGAAAATTTACTTTATTAATAACATATAAAAACACGGAAGGAAAGTAGCCAACAGACAACAAGGGTCACCTAAACTCTGGAAACCGGTAAGCGGGTACTTGTAAAATGACATACAAAATCACAAAATAAATAGATGACTAAATAAATACCAGGATATAATAGTAAATAGCTGATCGGAGCAACCATAAGTACCAAATGGAACAGGACAAGTGCACCAATATATACTAAAAGTACAAATATAGTGTGACAATCTAAGTAAAATGCAAATACAAAAGTTGATATAACAGTGGAAAAATCAGTACACAGGATAAGTACAATGGCCCAAAATAAAATAAGGGTTCATTCAGCATGGTAACAAGTGAACAGCCAGCTAATAAGGGTTAAATCAGCTTAATAGCAACAGCCAGATAATAGGGGTTAAGTCAGCATGGTAGTATATGGACAGCCAGCTAGCAATATCAGATATAGCAATCCTGTGATGAAAAAGAAGGGGGGCTGCATACAGTAAATAGTAACAGTGAGTAATAGTGTATAGACTTACTGCGTAGATAGCAGTATATCAAGTGAAACAAAGCCACAGGCTGAGGTATAAATCAAGTTTTAAAGTGAGGTCAGTAAGGTAGAGCTGGGTAACCCCAACGCACGTTTCGGCGATGCCTTCTTCCGCACCCTTAGGGTGCATTCAGACTACGTAACGCCGGGCGTGTATGAGAGCCGTACACGCCGGCATTACGGCAGACTGCCGAACACTTCCCATTCACTTCAATGGGAGCGCTCGTAAACGCCGCTGTTACGAGCGCTCCCATTGAAGTGAATGGGAAGTGTTCGGCAGTCTGCCGTAATGCCGGCGTGTACGGCTCTCATACACGCCCGGCGTTACGTAGTCTGAATGCACCCTTACATAGGGAACATGGCATGCTGTATGATTTTTCTGTTTCCTTGATGTCATGTTTGTCTTATATCCTTTGGCCTGAGTAAAGAGCAGTTACAAAGAGTGTCTCGTGCTCTGGAGGACCTGTCCTGTCCTGTCTTACACTGATTTATATAGGCACCGTGTAGTGTTTCATTTTCCCATGGGGTAGCGCTGATCTTGAAAAAGAGTTGATAATGTATATTAATGCACTATACATTAAAATCCAAAGCAATCACTAGATTAACTATTATAATATTTCAGCCTATAGTCTCCACAACCCTCTTCTCAACTCTCTGATGTTCCTCTATAAGGCTTAGTTCACACGGGGGGGTGGTAGGGTGGATTTTGGCACAGCTCCCCGCGTCACTCTTGGGTCAAAACCCGCCTACCACAACTGTCGCAGCTTCCAACAGTTGCAGCTTCCCTCTTTGGAGCAGGCTCAAATGAATGGGCCGACTCCGACTCAATAAGCCGCGGAAGCCACCTGAAGAAAGGGCAGCCTGCTCACGGAAAAAAGTAGCCTGGCAGTCTACATAGACCACCATTGTGAGGGGGTGGATTATGACGTGGATTACGTGCCATAATCCGCCCCCTTAGTGCCCGTGTGAACGAGCCCTAAGTGGGTTCTTCACTATCACCAATGACAATCTCTCCACCCTATTTATCCAAGTTAAATGAGTTTTCCCATCTCAGAGTTTCTGCAGTTTGGTTAGTCTTTTCTTTTCACTTCATGTATTTCTATCCCCTTCCTCCCTCTTGCTGGAGAAGTCTCACAACACTTAAACAGATCAGATAATATGCAGATGCGTGTACAGATTGGACTCAGTGTTATCTGTGTGTTTGCTTTATCAGCAAACTGCAATTAGTTGAACGATTGTCCTGCGGAGCCCTGAGTAAGTGACGTCACTTGTCCTATCTCACAGGTCCATGGTTATATTAACGCTGTGTAAACAATGGGATGAATAAGGTCACATAGCAGGAGAACAAAGCAGAATTTCTAAATCAATATATTTAGGAAAAGTCTTCAATTTACATAAGCTACCAGTATAGATTGGATCCTTGAAATGGCACTCCCTTTAATGGAACGACATTTGTCTTAGTCCCACTAGCCCATTGCTTTGGGGGTAACCTTTGAATACTCCCTGTCCTCAAGCCACACATCCAACCATTCAACACCTCCTTTTGCTTCGTACTCAAAAATATTTATTGAATCTGCTCTTTCCTCACCCTTGAGACTACCAACTTGCTAGTCCACACCTGCCTCATCTGCCGCTTAGACTACTGCAACACCATTCTCTGTGGCTCTATCTCCGCTTCAGTCCACCCTCAAGTTATAATCCACCGCTCTCTTTAAAGTAATCCCTTTACTCGCTACCCATTGCCCAGTGAATATAGTTTAAAGTGTTAACCCATGACATACAAGGCCAGCCACGACCTGTCTCCCATACATCTCTAAACTAATTTCCCACTACCTCCGCACACATAATCTCAGATCTCCATCTTCTCCTTACTCTCTTCTGCTTTTCACACAACTACCTCCAAGATTTCTCCTATGCTTGACCTATATTCTGGATTGTGCTACCATGATACATAAGACCATCCACCACAATCACAATCTTCAGGATAGCCTAGAATCTCCCATAACCCCACTGCCACCATACTACCATCACACAGCTTTTACCCTCACGTATGGTCTCTGTCTCCCTTATCTTACAAATGTTATGCCCTTATGGGCAGAGTCCTCTGTCCAGTGGCGTAACTAGTCTTGTGAGTCCGGGTACAATCTTTTGTCTGGAGCCGATGGTTAGAGGTGCTAAGGAGTTTGATCAACCTTAGTGTGGTTAGGGGAGTCTGTGGGTCTCCTTGGCCTATGGGTTAGATGGAAACTGCAATCTCAATGCTGATGCCAGTGCTTATGGACCCCTGTAGGCTGTATTCACACAGAGTAACGCCAGGCATTTTTTGTGTGTTTTTTGCACTTAGCGCCGCGTATACGCGGCGTTAACGCCGTGCTATTATGCGGTGGCGTTGCCTGGCATTAACGCGGCGTATACGCGGCGTTAACGCGGCGCTAAGTGCAAAAAACACACAAAAAACGCCTGGCGTTACTCTGTGTGAATACAGCCTAAGGCTCCTGAGCCCCAGTATGACTACACCCTCTGCACCCCTTCAATTTACGCCCCTGCCTCTGTTAGTTTATTGTACGTGTTTTTGTATTTGTATAGGCCAATGGAATGACTGATGTGCTAAAAGTAAATAATAATAAAGTTTTAAATAATTCAGATCTAGTTGCTAATATTGCTGCTTGTCCCGTCCTTTATACTATACCTGTATGGATTGTCCCCGCCTCATCTTCATGAATGCCCGGACCTTCAGTGAAAGTGAGAAAGCCTCTTGTGAGCCGCCAGGACTAATGATAGGTACACTGACATTTTCAGTTGCTCATATACATATGATTTCCCTTTAATTAGGAAAAAGAATGCACAGAAGGGATACATACTGCTAGAAACTTGAGTCATTTTCATGGAAAATATGAAAAATGTCATTTGTGTACTATCCACTGTGAAAATAAGAACATGCACACAATGGGGCCTTTACAATCCCTGTTAAATTTGACGGAATAATTATTAGCATGGAACAGTGAGGTGTGAAATAGAACAATACAAGGTACGGTGTGCATTAACATCCACATCATTACAGTCACCCCGATTTATAAGGAAAATGTAATTGTAAGAAATACATAATAATATAATAGTTTCCTATCCCTGTCATTTGCATAGTGTGAGGCAAACTGTTCCCTAATGTCTAGAAGAATTAACTTTTCCAGTACCGTGCCCCTAAATTGCTGGGTGAAGGAGTTGACACTTTACTTTTTTGGAATGGGTATTATTTATACAGATTAAAATAAGAAAAAAAAAATGTCTATAGATTTAGAATGCAAAAATAGTCGATCAAAAGTGAGTGTCCCTGCAAAAAAATACTAAAAAAGAGAAGAGAACGCTGCAGTGCACAGAAAGAGTTAATGAATCTGTGTATTCTCCAATATATGTGATATTTTTGCTGTTGTGTTAGGTAAGTTAAAGGGGTGTTCCATGTATTTGTAACAGCTCAGAATGATGGTCCTAACATAAAAAAGTGACACTCATCCTCTGCAATCCCCACACTGGTTAGGTCTCGACACGGCCCAGGTCCCTGCTGGTCTCTACGTGCTGACACATGTGACCCACCTCTGTAGGTGATTGGTTGAGGAGGCATTTCCTGTGGGTCATGATGTAATTTCCTGTGTGCCAGGAAGTAGAAACCAGCAGCAACCCAAGCAGCAGACCAGCATGAGGATTGCTTAAGTATCTTTTATTTATGTTAAGATCCCCTTTCTGATATCCCAATTGGTAATCTTCTTGGTAAGGCATATTACCAGGTCGCCCTGGGTTGCATCCATGTGTCATAGTGTTCTGTCTACCTTGATTAGACATTGGGCACACTGTAGACATATTCTTAGAGTACTTTGGTGACATAGCAATCCATTGCGTAACAAATTTTTGGATATATTCCTATATATACTAGCCTCTGCCCGCAACTTCGTCTGCGGATTGTTGGAGTGGATGATCCACTTATATTCAGCAAATTGCTGCTGTCAATGGTTTGCCTGCTCCGGCATTTCGGCAGCTCTCAAGCTGTCCTGCTTCTGACCTTGTTTCTCACACCGTGCCTGTGATTGTTCTGGCATCTCAGCAGCTCGCTGGGACGCCATATCATGAGCATGTTGGTGGTGTTGATGATTCGCCTGCTCCGGCGTTTCGACAGCTGTCAAGCTGGCCTGCCGCTGAACTCATTTCCTCGATCTGTGCCTGTGATTGTTCCAGTATCTAGATTTTCTTTTTCCAGGCATGTTGAAAATTGGAAAACTGCCAATTTGGATTAAAGGTGTTTGCCCATGTCAGTTTGCCCATGTCAATTTGCCTGGAGCAGATCAGATAATATGCAAATGCAAATACACAATCCACTGAGGGTTAGGTGCGTGTTTACACAGAGAGATAACAGACCTGGAACCTGAGATAAGCTGCTGCAGGAGCAGTGTAATATAGTATGTGAACATAAATTCATAAGAGTCGTAAAGCCATGTCATTTACCGGGATAAAAAGTAGCCTTTGTGATAATCGAGGTTACAAACTATCTATGTGCCAAATTTCATTCAAATCCGTTCAGCCATTTTTGCGTGATTGAAGAACAAACACACAAACACAAACTTTCGCATTTATATATAGATATATATTGCAAGTAGTAGTTTCCCTTTAATGTGTCCTACTATATTGTAAATCTAGCAGGATTAGTTGTTGCACACAGTAATATTGAAATCTATTTGTGACATCTTTTACACGGGAACCGTCAAAGTCTTCATTCTTGCATTTACTTCACAGTCTTTAGCGGCATACAACGTGTGTTCAATACCAGTCGGCACGTATATTAACAACACATTTGTCATCTGAATAATTACAAACTCTTCTTTCTGTCCCGGTGCCCTGACCTTAAATTGTTGTCTTATTTTACCCATGTGCAGGTGGTAGATCAGACGGCCGCCGTTGCGACCACAAGATGGAATGCTTGCAGGAAGTTCTGTTCAATTACGGCCTTGACAAGAATTAATACATTTGTTTCTCAGGCCCAGCCAACCCCAGCTTTATCAAAGCATTGCAGCTTGTACCCCAGCGCTGTCCACATTACATTGTGTTTCACCAGTTTAGCTCAGGTTTCTTTTCTGGCTCAATTTGCAACCTGAAGCAATTAAAGACTTCACTTCTGGACTTTCAAAGACGGCCTTTCAATGGTGTCTGCATCACTCAATCTGCGGTACACAATAAGACTCTACTAGGATGGCAACCAAGTGATCTCAGGCAGAGAGAAAAAACATCATAAACATTTTATACTGTGTCATTTATTTATATATTGTATTACATTTCCCTATATTTCTGGCCCCAAATTCATGTTTTGATGTTTCATTCTACTCTACGAGGGTCCGACACCCAGACCCTGTACAGATCAGCTATTCTGGCAGCCTCTGGGCATCAGAAGCTACAGCAGTAATAACAGCAGGATTGCAGTTCCCCGGTGCCACAGCTGTAGCTCCACTCCTTTTACTTGAATACAAGTAGACTTCTTCCACTCTCCATTCACTGCAGCAGCTTCTGGTGCCCAGACGATGACAGAACATGCAGGATCCAGGTGTCAAAGCCCCACAGATTAGATACCGATGATCTATCCTGTAGAAGAGCTCATCAGTATGAAACATGCATTTGGTACCAGAAACTCCTTTAAATGATGCTGCTGGGTCATTTCAGTGTTGTGTCCCAATAGATAATATAATAATAATTAATTTTATTTCTATAGCGCCAACATATTCCGCAGCGCTGTACAATTTGTAGGGTTCAAATACAGACAGATACATTCCAAAGAAAGTCATTTCACACAATGGGACTGAGGGCCCTGCTCGCAAGAGCTTACAATCTATGAGGTAGAAGGGGTGACACAAGAGGTAGCAGGGGCGGTATTGCTTATACAGGGGTGAGACACTTCTGTAATAGAGGTGACTGTCATTACACAAACATAAAACTTTATGAGCCATCAACAGTCGTGTCCTTTAACATGTGGATGGAGCTTGGACAGATAAAGTTATCCTGAGATGACATCATATCATGTGGGGAAATGTGGGAGCGGGGACAGAGGAGGGTTAAGGGTTTACGTTAGACATTGTGATAGGCCTGTCTGAAAAGATGTGTCTTTAGTTTGCGTTTGAAGCTGTAGAAATTGGGAGTTAATCTGATTGTCCGGGGTAGAGCATTCCAGAGAAGTGGTGCAGCTCGGGAGAAGTCTTGTATACGAGCGTGGGAGGTTCTGATAGTAGAGGATGTAAGTGTTAGGTCATTGAGTGAGCGGAGAGCACGGGTTGGGCGGTAGACAGAGATGAGGGAGGAAATGTATGTAGGTGTGGCATTATGGAGAGCCTTGTGGATGAGGGTGATAACTTTATATTTTATTCTATAATGAATAGGCAGCCAATGTAGTGACTGGCACAGACCAGAGGCATCGCTGTAGCGTCTAGCCTGATAGATGAGCCTGGCCGCTGCATTCAGAATAGATTGTAGAGGGGAGAGTTTAGTGAGGGGAAGACCGATTAGTAAGGAGTTACAGTAGTCAAGGCAAGAATGAATCAGAGAGACAATAAGTGTCTTTAGTGTATCTCTGGTGAGGAAAGGGCGTATTCTGGAGATGTTTTTGAGGTGGAGGTGACATGAACGTGCGAGTGATTCAACATGAGGTGTGAAGAAAAGGTCTGCGTCAAACATGATCCCGAGGCAGCGGGCCTGATGCCTAGGAGTTATAGTAAGGCCTGAGACTACAATGGATATATCAGGGACAGATCTATTAGATGGTGGAAACAGTAGTAGTTCAGTCTTGGAGAGATTTAGTTTCAGATAGAGTGAGGACATGATATTTGAGACAGCAGAGAGACAGTTGCTGGTGTTCTGTATGAGTGCAGGGGTGATGTCACGGGAAGATGTGTATAATTGGGTGTCATCAGCATAAAGATGGTACCTGAAGCCAAATCTGGCGATGGTTTGTCCAATGTGGGCTGTGATAGAGTCTTCTGTCACCTAGGGGAAGAATTCAGTTCATTGTCTCAGTCTTTATCCAATGACCTAGCATAAAAAGTTATTGGTAAATAAACCCATAAAAATAGTTCCTAGAAACTAGTGGTTAGCTAGTTCCGCTGGAAGAAAGGGCAGGCCGCTTCTTTTTTCCGTGAGCGGGAACAAACCGCTCGCGGAAAAAGGAAATGACCGTCTCCCATTGATTTCAATGGGTGGTGTTTTTTTGAGCAGAATTTTGATGCAGGTTCCACGTCCAAATGCTGACCAAAAAACCCCGTCTGAACCCGACCGAAGAAAGGGTTTGTCGCCTTCTTTTTTCCGCGAAGATAACTTTCACCTTCTGATATGTGTTCTATTTTCTCTTGTGTAAATTTCACCTTATTACTTGTGTTTTGTATTCTAATGTGTAACTTTCACTTTCTGATATGTGTTCTATGTTCTATTGTGTAACTTTCACCTTCTGATATATATTCTAGGTTCTATTGTGTAAGTTTCATCTTCATTCTTGTTTTCTTTACATTATACACAGTGTTCCAGTTTTTTTTGGAATTGGGGTTGTATATGTGTATATATAATATATATAATCAGAAAATTCAAAAAATGTGTTATCAGTGGGGGTCTGGCTCCATACAGAGAACAAAATGTTCCTGTTGTTCCATAATAGAAAGGTGGCCAAGCATGCATTATCACTCTCCATTGAAGTGAGATGAGCTACGGGAACCTCTCAATGCTCTTACACATTTTTCCTAAACTCCTATTCATTGCAATGAAGAATGTCCATACATGCCTGGCCACCACTTTGCTGAGATTGAGACTTTCTTACTGTCATGTCATAAAAATTCCTTACTGGACAATGTAACACTAGGCCAGAACTTTGTAGTAACATTTTCTTACTTGGCATTTTGCCAGCCGAAGCGGAATTCTCAAGAAAGGAACCATTGTTTTATATCATTGTATTTTTCTAGTTTGTCAAATAAAGTGTTAAAATTGGACTATACTTTTTAAGAGGAACCTGAACTCCAAACACAATTCCTGCAAGTGTCATGGGGGAAGGGCCTCATGCTGAATTTCTCTGTGGTGTTCCACAGTCCATTATTATTATTATTATTATTATTATTATTATTAGAGATGAGCGAACACTAAAATGTTCGAGGTTCGAAATTCGATTCGAACAGCCGCTCAATGTTCGTGTGTTCGAACGGGTTTCGAACCCCATTATAGTCTATGGGGAACAGATACTCGTTAAGGGGGAAACCCAAATCCGTGTCTGGAGGGTCACCAAGTCCACTATGACACCCCAGGAAATGATGCCAACACCTCTGGAATGACACTGGGACAGCAGGGGAAGCATGTCTGGGGGCATCTAACACACCAAAGACCCTCTATTACCCCAACATCACAGCCTAACAACTACACACTTTACACACTCAATACCACCTCTCTGACAGTAGGAAAACACCTTGAAACATGTGTATTTGGCACTTGCAGTGAGGAGAGCTTGTCACCAGCAGTGAATTTGGCCCTTGTAGTAAGTTGAGGTTGGCACCAACATTTGTTTTGAAAATCAGGGTGGATTGAGCCTCTAACCAGCAGAGTTTGGGCAAATTCATGGTGGAGGGAGCCTCTAAAAACCCCAGTTTGGACCAATTCATGGTGGAGGGAGACTCTAAAAACCCCAGTTTGGACCAATTCATGGTGGAGGGAGACTCTAAAAACCCCAGTTTGGACCAATTCATGGTGGAGGGAGCCTCTAAAAACCCCAGTTTGGACCAATTCATGGTGGAGGGAGCCTCTAACCAGCCCAGTTTGGACCAATTAATGGTGGAGGGAGCCTCTAAACAGCCAAGTTTTGGGAAATTCATGGTGGAGGGAGCCTCTAACCAGCCCAGTTTGGACCAATTCATGGTGGAGGGAGCCTCTAAACAGCCCAGTTTGGGCAAATTCATGGTGGAGGGAGCCTCTAACCAGCCCAGTTTGGACCAATTAATGGTGGAGGGAGCCTCTAAACAGCCCAGTTTGGACCAATTAATGGTGGAGGGAGCCTCTAACCAGCCCAGTTTGGACCAATTAATGGTGGAGGGAGCCTCTAACCAGCCCAGTTTGGACCAATTAATGGTGGAGGGAGCCTCTAACCAGCCCAGTTTGGACCAATTAATGGTGGAGGGAGCCTCTAAACAGCCAAGTTTTGGGAAATTCATGGTGGAGGGAGCCTCTAACCAGCCCAGTTTGGACCAATTCATGGTGGAGGGAGCCTCTAAACAGCCCAGTTTGGGCAAATTCATGGTGGAGGGAGCCTCTAAAAAACCCAGTTTGGACCAATTCATGGTGGAGGGAGCCTCTAATTAGCCCAGTTTGGACCAATTAATTGTGGAGGGAGCCTCTAACCAGCCCAGTTTGGACCAATTAATGGTGGAGGGAGCCTCTAACCACCCCAGTTTGGGCAAATTCATGGTGGAGGGAGCCTCTAACCAGCCCAGTTTGGACCAATTAATGGTGGAGGGAGCCTCTAAACAGCCAAGTTTTGGGAAATTCATGGTGGAGGGAGCCTCTAACCAGCCCAGTTTGGGCAAATTCATGGTGGAGGGAGCCTCTAACCAGCCCAGTTTGGACCAATTAATGGTGGAGGGAGCCTCTAACCAGCCCAGTTTGGACCAATTAATGGTGGAGGGAGCCTCTAAACAGCCAAGTTTTGGGAAATTCATGGTGGAGGGAGCCTCTAACCAGCCCAGTTTGGACCAATTCATGGTGGAGGGAGCCTCTAAACAGCCCAGTTTGGGCAAATTCATGGTGGAGGGAGCCTCTAAAAAACCCAGTTTGGACCAATTCATGGTGGAGGGAGCCTCTAATTAGCCCAGTTTGGACCAATTAATTGTGGAGGGAGCCTCTAACCAGCCCAGTTTGGACCAATTAATGGTGGAGGGAGCCTCTAAACAGCCAAGTTTTGGGAAATTCATGGTGGAGGGAGCCTCTAACCAGCCCAGTTTGGACCAATTAATGGTGGAGGGAGCCTCTAACCACCCCAGTTTGGGCAAATTCATGGTGGAGGGAGCCTCTAACCAGCCCAGTTTGGACCAATTAATGGTGGAGGGAGCCTCTAAACAGCCAAGTTTTGGGAAATTCATGGTGGAGGGAGCCTCTAACCAGCCCAGTTTGGACCAATTAATGGTGGAGGGAGCCTCTAACCACCCCAGTTTGGGCAAATTCATGGTGGAGGGAGCCTCTAACCAGCCCAGTTTGGACCAATTAATGGTGGAGGGAGCCTCTAAACAGCCCAGTTTGGGCAAATTCATGGTGGAGGGAGCCTCTAAACAGCCAAGTTTTGGGAAATTCATGGTGGAGGGAGCCTCTAACCAGCCCAGTTTGGACCAATTCATGGTGGAGGGAGCCTCTAAACAGCCCAGTTTGGGCAAATTCATGGTGGAGGGAGCCTCTAAAAAACCCAGTTTGGACCAATTCATGGTGGAGGGAGCCTCTAATTAGCCCAGTTTGGACCAATTAATTGTGGAGGGAGCCTCTAACCAGCCCAGTTTGGACCAATTAATGGTGGAGGGAGCCTCTAAAAAACCCAGTTTGGACCAATTCATGGTGGAGGGAGCCTCTAATTAGCCCAGTTTGGACCAATTAATTGTGGAGGGAGCCTCTAACCAGCCCAGTTTGGACCAATTAATGGTGGAGGGAGCCTCTAACCAGCCCAGTTTGGACCAATTAATGGTGGAGGGAGCCTCTAAACAGCCAAGTTTTGGGAAATTCATGGTGGAGGGAGCCTCTAACCAGCCCAGTTTGGACCAATTCATGGTGGAGGGAGCCTCTAAACAGCCCAGTTTGGGCAAATTCATGGTGGAGGGAGCCTCTAAAAAACCCAGTTTGGACCAATTCATGGTGGAGGGGGCCTCTAATTAGCCCAGTTTGGACCAATTAATTGTGGAGGGAGCCTCTAACCAGCCCAGTTTGGACCAATTAATGGTGGAGGGAGCCTCTAACCACCCCAGTTTGGGCAAATTCATGGTGGAGGGAGCCTCTAACCAGCCCAGTTTGGACCAATTAATGGTGGAGGGAGCCTCTAAACAGCCAAGTTTTGGGAAATTCATGGTGGAGGGAGCCTCTAACCAGCCCAGTTTGGGCAAATTCATGGTGGAGGGAGCCTCTAACCAGCCCAGTTTGGACCAATTAATGGTGGAGGGAGCCTCTAACCAGCCCAGTTTGGACCAATTAATGGTGGAGGGAGCCTCTAAACAGCCAAGTTTTGGGAAATTCATGGTGGAGGGAGCCTCTAACCAGCCCAGTTTGGACCAATTCATGGTGGAGGGAGCCTCTAAACAGCCCAGTTTGGGCAAATTCATGGTGGAGGGAGCCTCTAAAAAACCCAGTTTGGACCAATTCATGGTGGAGGGAGCCTCTAATTAGCCCAGTTTGGACCAATTAATTGTGGAGGGAGCCTCTAACCAGCCCAGTTTGGACCAATTAATGGTGGAGGGAGCCTCTAAACAGCCAAGTTTTGGGAAATTCATGGTGGAGGGAGCCTCTAACCAGCCCAGTTTGGACCAATTAATGGTGGAGGGAGCCTCTAACCACCCCAGTTTGGGCAAATTCATGGTGGAGGGAGCCTCTAACCAGCCCAGTTTGGACCAATTAATGGTGGAGGGAGCCTCTAAACAGCCAAGTTTTGGGAAATTCATGGTGGAGGGAGCCTCTAACCAGCCCAGTTTGGACCAATTAATGGTGGAGGGAGCCTCTAACCACCCCAGTTTGGGCAAATTCATGGTGGAGGGAGCCTCTAACCAGCCCAGTTTGGACCAATTAATGGTGGAGGGAGCCTCTAAACAGCCCAGTTTGGGCAAATTCATGGTGGAGGGAGCCTCTAAACAGCCAAGTTTTGGGAAATTCATGGTGGAGGGAGCCTCTAACCAGCCCAGTTTGGACCAATTCATGGTGGAGGGAGCCTCTAAACAGCCCAGTTTGGGCAAATTCATGGTGGAGGGAGCCTCTAAAAAACCCAGTTTGGACCAATTCATGGTGGAGGGAGCCTCTAATTAGCCCAGTTTGGACCAATTAATTGTGGAGGGAGCCTCTAACCAGCCCAGTTTGGACCAATTAATGGTGGAGGGAGCCTCTAAAAAACCCAGTTTGGACCAATTCATGGTGGAGGGAGCCTCTAATTAGCCCAGTTTGGACCAATTAATTGTGGAGGGAGCCTCTAACCAGCCCAGTTTGGACCAATTAATGGTGGAGGGAGCCTCTAACCAGCCCAGTTTGGACCAATTAATGGTGGAGGGAGCCTCTAAACAGCCAAGTTTTGGGAAATTCATGGTGGAGGGAGCCTCTAACCAGCCCAGTTTGGACCAATTCATGGTGGAGGGAGCCTCTAAACAGCCCAGTTTGGGCAAATTCATGGTGGAGGGAGCCTCTAAAAAACCCAGTTTGGACCAATTCATGGTGGAGGGAGCCTCTAATTAGCCCAGTTTGGACCAATTAATTGTGGAGGGAGCCTCTAACCAGCCCAGTTTGGACCAATTAATGGTGGAGGGAGCCTCTAAAAAACCCAGTTTGGACCAATTCATGGTGGAGGGAGCCTCTAATTAGCCCAGTTTGGACCAATTAATTGTGGAGGGAGCCTCTAACCAGCCCAGTTTGGACCAATTAATGGTGGAGGGAGCCTCTAACCACCCCAGTTTGGACCAATTCATGGTGGAGGGAGCCTCTAACCACCCCAGTTTGGACCAATTCATGGTGGAGGGAGCCTCTAAACAGCCCAGTTTGGGCAAATTCATGGTGGAGGGAGCCTCTAACCAGCCCAGTTTGGACCAATTAATGGTGGAGGGAGCCTCTAAACAGCCCAGTTTGGGCAAATTCATGGTGGAGGGAGCCTCTAACCAGCCCAGTTTGGACCAATTAATGGTGGAGGGAGCCTCTAAACAGCCAAGTTTTGGGAAATTCATGGTGGAGGGAGCCTCTAACCAGCCCAGTTTGGACCAATTAATGGTGGAGGGAGCCTCTAACCACCCCAGTTTGGGCAAATTCATGGTGGAGGGAGCCTCTAACCAGCCCAGTTTGGACCAATTAATGGTGGAGGGAGCCTCTAAACAGCCCAGTTTGGGCAAATTCATGGTGGAGGGAGCCTCTAAACAGCCAAGTTTTGGGAAATTCATGGTGGAGGGAGCCTCTAACCAGCCCAGTTTGGACCAATTCATGGTGGAGGGAGCCTCTAAACAGCCCAGTTTGGGCAAATTCATGGTGGAGGGAGCCTCTAAAAAACCCAGTTTGGACCAATTCATGGTGGAGGGAGCCTCTAATTAGCCCAGTTTGGACCAATTAATTGTGGAGGGAGCCTCTAACCAGCCCAGTTTGGACCAATTAATGGTGGAGGGAGCCTCTAAAAAACCCAGTTTGGACCAATTCATGGTGGAGGGAGCCTCTAATTAGCCCAGTTTGGACCAATTAATTGTGGAGGGAGCCTCTAACCAGCCCAGTTTGGACCAATTAATGGTGGAGGGAGCCTCTAACCACCCCAGTTTGGACCAATTCATGGTGGAGGGAGCCTCTAACCACCCCAGTTTGGACCAATTCATGGTGGAGGGAGCCTCTAAACAGCCCAGTTTGGGCAAATTCATGGTGGAGGGAGCCTCTAACCAGCAGAGTTGGGGGAAATCAGGGTGGAGGGAGCCTAGTATTAGCAGAATTGTGCAACGCTTATGGTGGATGAGTATGAGGATGCGGAGGAATTGGAGAGGTTGAGTACAGACATGGAGTTTCATGTTGGGGTGCTTTACACAGGTGGGCACAAAAATGACGGCTCTACCCAGTGGTGGTTCATTTTTATCAAAGTGAGCCGGTCGGCACTCTCAGCTGACAGACGGGTGCGCTTGTCAGTGATGATGCCACCGGCTGCACTGAACACCCTCTCAGATAGGACGCTGGCGGCAGGACAGGACAGCACCTCCAAGGCATATAGGGCAAGTTCAAGCCACAGGTCCAACTTCGACACCCAATACGTGTAGGGCGCAGAGGGGTCGGAGAGGACAGGGCTGTGGTCGGAAAGGTATTCCCGCAACATGCGCCTATACTTCTCACGCCTGGTGACACTAGGACCCTCCGTGGCGGCACTTTGGCGAGGGGGTGCCATCAAGGTGTCCCAGACCTTAGACAGTGTGCCCCTCGTTTGTGTGGACCGGTGAGAACTTGGTTGCCTACTGGAGGAACTGCCCTCCCTGCCGCCAACGTCACATGCTGGAAACATCTCCATCATATTCTGCACCAATTGCCTGTGGCAAGCATTGATGCGATTGGCCCTCCCCTCTACCGGAATAAAAGACGAGATGTTGTTTTTATACCGGGGGTCAAGGATAGCAAAGATCCAGTACTGGTTGTCCTCCATGATTTTGACAATACGCTTGTCGGTTGTAAAGCACCCCAACATGAACTCAGCCATGTCTGCCACAGTGTTAGTTGGCATGACTCCTCTGGCCCCACCGGAAAGTTCAATCTCCATTTCCTCCTCATCCTCCATGTCTACCCATCCGCGCTGCAACAATGGGACGATTCGAAGTTGCCCGGAAGCCTCCTGTATCACCATCACATCATCGGACAACTCTTCTTCCTCCTCCTCCTCCTCCTCCTCCTCCATTAAACGCAGTGAAGCGGACAGATGTGTGGACCTACTCTCCAGCTGTGACGGATCGGATGCTATCCCTAACTCCTCTGTGTGATCTGAGTTATCCCTGATGTCAATCAGGGATTCTCTCAGAACACACAAGAGCGGGATTGTAAGGCTCACCATCGCATCCTCAGAGCTCACCCTCCTTGTGGACTCCTCAAAGACCCGTAGGATGTCACAAAGGTCTCTCATCCATGGCCACTCATGGATGTGAAACTGAGGCAGCTGACTTTGTGGCACCCTAGGGTTTTGTAGCTGGTATTCCATCAAAGGTCTCTGCTGCTCAACCACTCTATTCAACATCTGAAACGTTGAGTTCCAGCGTGTGGGGACGTCGCACAAAAGCCGGTGTTGTGGCACATGCAGGCGTTGCTGGAGAGATTTTAAGCTAGCAGCGGCTACTGTCGACTTGCGAAAGTGGGCGCACATGCGCCGCACTTTCACCAGTAGCTCTGGAACATTGGGGTAGCTCTTTAGGAAACGTTGCACCACTAGGTTGAAGACGTGGGCCAGGCATGGAACATGTTGGAGTCCGGCAAGCTCCAGAGCTGCTACCAGGTTCCGGCCGTTATCACAAACGACCATGCCTGGGCCCAGGTGCAGCGGCTCAAACCATATTGCCGTCTCATCGAGGAGGGCATCCCTCACCTCGGAGGCAGTGTGCTGTCTGTCCCCCAAGCTGATCAGCTTCAGCACAGCCTGCTGACGTCTACCAACGCCAGTGCTGCAACGTTTCCAACTCGTAGCTGGGGTCAATCTAACAGCGGAGGAGGAGGCGGTGGCGGAGGAGGAGGCGGTGGCGGAGGAGGAGGCGGTAGAGGAGGAGGAGGAGGGGGGTGTTCTTCTCGTGTCCCTGCCAGGAATGTTAGGCGGGGAGACGAGGTACACCGGGCCAGTTTGGGAAGCAGTCCCAGCCTCAACTACATTCACCCAGTGTGCCGTCAGTGAAATGTAGCGTCCCTGTCCGCATGCACTTGTCCACGCGTCGGTGGTCAAGTGGACCTTTGTGCAAAGCGCGGAACTAAGGGCCCGCCTGATGTTGAGTGACACGTGCTGGTGCAAGGCGGGGACGGCACACCGGGAGAAGTAGTGACGGCTAGGGACGGCATAGCGAGGTGCCGCAGTTGCCATCAGGTCCAGGAAGGCGGGAGTTTCAACAAGCCGGAACGCCAACATCTCCTGGGCCAGCAGTTTAGCGATGTTGGCGTTCAAGGCTTGCGCGTGTGGGTGGTTAGCAGTGTATTTCTGCCGCCGCTCCAATGTCTGAGAGATGGTGGGTTGTTGTAAAGAAACGCCTGATGGTGCCTTTGATGGTGCAGGAGAAGGAGATAAGACAGGACCAGGGGAGGATGAGGTAGAAGTCAACAAAGTGGCGGAGGCAGATGAAGTGGTGTCCTGGCTCGTCCTCTGGAGTGCATCGCCAGCACAGTCAGCAGTGGCAGTGGCAGAGGCAGAGGCAGAGGCAGTGGCAGTGGCGTGAACGGCAGTCGGCCTTTGTCCTGCCGTTGCTGCCTGCCACTGATTCCAGTGCTTGGATTCCAAATGACGGCGCATTGAAGTGGTGGACAGGTTGCTCTTCTCAGAGCCCCTAATCAATTTCGAGAGGCAAATTGTGCAGACAACACTATATCTGTCCTCGGCGCATTCCTTGAAAAAACTCCACACCTTCGAGAAACGTGCCCTCGAGGTGGGAGTTTTTCGGGGCTGGGTACGAACTGGAACATCTTGGGAGATTCCGGGTGTGGCCTGGCTTCGCCTAAGCTGCTGACCTCTGCCTCTGCCTCTAGCTACCCTTTTTGGTGCTGCACCTGCCTCAACATCCACACTACTTTCCCCGCTTGACATCCCCCCTGTCCAGGTCGGGTCAGTGTCCTCATCATCCACCACTTCCTCTTCCAACTCCTGTCTCATCTCCTCCTCCCGCACAATGCGCCGGTCAACTGGATGCCCTGACGGCAACTGCGTCACATCATCGTCGATGAGGGTGGGTTGCTGGTCATCCACCACCAAATCGAACGGAGATGGAGGAGACTCTAGTGTTTGAGCATCTGGATACAGATGCTCCTCTGTTAGGTTCGTGGAATCGTGACGTGGAGAGGCAGGTTGAGGGACAATGAAAGGAGCGGAGAACAGCTCTGGGGAGCAGGGACAGTTTGGGTTATTGTTCTGTAAAGCTTCGGAATTTTGGGAGGAAGGAAGACAAGACTGTTGGGTAATAGGAGGAGAGGAGGCAGAGTCTGACTGGCTGCTGGACAATGTGCTGTAAGCGTTCTCTGACAGCCATTGCAAGACCTGTTCCTGGTTCTCGGGCCTACTAAGGTTTGTACCCTGCAGTTTAGTTAATGTGGCAAGCAACCCTGGCACTGTGGAGTGGCGCAATGCTTGCTGCCCCACAGGAGTAGGCACGGGACGCCCTGTGGCTTCACTGCTACCTTGCTCCCCAGAACCATTCCCCCGACCTCGCCCACGGCCTCGTCCACGTCCCTTTCCGGGAGCCTTGCGCATTTTGAATTCCTAGTTAGAAATTGGCACTGTATACCAGTAGTAAAAATTGTGGGTGCACGTAACCCCAATATATTCTTTGAATTCCCAGTCAGAAACTGGCACTATATGGCAGTAGCAAGAAATGAGGGTATTTGTATTCCCAATATACTCTTTGAATTCCCAGTCAGACAATGGCACTGTATACCAGTAGTAAAAATTGTGGGTGCACGTAACCCCAATATATTCTTTGAATTACCAGTCAGAAACTGGCACTATATGGCAGTAGCAAGAAATGAGGGTATTTATAACCCCAATATATTCTTTGAATTCCCAGTCAGACAATGGCACTGTATACCAGTAGTAAAAATTGTGGGTGCACGTAACCCCAATATATTCTTTGAATTCCCAGTCAGAAACTGGCACTATATGGCAGTAGCAAGAAATGAGGGTATTTGTATTCCCAATATACTCTTTGAATTCCCAGTCAGACAATGGCACTGTATACCAGTAGTAAAAATTGTGGGTGCACGTAACCCCAATATATTCTTTGAATTCCCAGTCAGACACTGGCACTATATGGCAGTAGCAAGAAATGAGGGTATTTGTATTCCCAATATACTCTTTGAATTCCCAGTCAGACAATGGCACTGTATACCAGTAGTAAAAATTGTGGGTGCACGTAACCCCAATATATTCTTTGAATTCCCAGTCAGAAACTGGCACTATATGGCAGTAGCAAGAAATGAGGGTATTTATAACCCCAATATATTCTTTGAATTCCCAGTCAGACAATGGCACTGTATACCAGTAGTAAAAATTGTGGGTGCACGTAACCCCAATATATTCTTTGAATTCCCAGTCAGAAACTGGCACTATATGGCAGTAGCAAGAAATGAGGGTATTTGTATTCCCAATATACTCTTTGAATTCCCAGTCAGACAATGGCACTGTATACCAGTAGTAAAAATTGTGGGTGCACGTAACCCCAATATATTCTTTGAATTCCCAGTCAGAAACTGGCACTATATGGCAGTAGCAAGAAATGAGGGTATTTGTATTCCCAATATACTCTTTGAATTCCCAGTCAGACAATGGCACTGTATACCAGTAGTAAAAATTGTGGGTGCACGTAACCCCAATATATTCTTTGAATTCCCAGTCAGACACTGGCACTATATGGCAGTAGCAAGAAATGAGGGTATTTGTATTCCCAATATACTCTTTGAATTCCCAGTCAGACAATGGCACTGTATACCAGTAGTAAAAATTGTGGGTGCACGTAACCCCAATATATTCTTTGAATTACCAGTCAGAAACTGGCACTATATGGCAGTAGCAAGAAATGAGGGTATTTATAACCCCAATATATTCTTTGAATTCCCAGTCAGACAATGGCACTGTATACCAGTAGTAAAAATTGTGGGTGCACGTAACCCCAATATATTCTTTGAATTCCCAGTCAGAAACTGGCACTATATGGCAGTAGCAAGAAATGAGGGTATTTGTATTCCCAATATACTCTTTGAATTCCCAGTCAGACAATGGCACTGTATACCAGTAGTAAAAATTGTGGGTGCACGTAACCCCAATATATTCTTTGAATTCCCAGTCAGACACTGGCACTATATGGCAGTAGCAAGAAATGAGGGTATTTGTATTCCCAATATATTCTTTGAATTCCCAGTCAGACAATGGCACTGTATACCAGTAGTAAAAATTGTGGGTGCACGTAACCCCAATATATTCTTTGAATTACCAGTCAGAAACTGGCACTATATGGCAGTAGCAAGAAATGAGGGTATTTGTATTCCCAATATATTCTTTGAATTCCCAGTCAGACAATGGCACTGTATACCAGTAGTAAAAATTGTGGGTGTATATAGCCCCAATTCTATTGCTAGGGGACTTGCAGGGTATTTCTGGGGTGAAGGTGGGGGGGCACACCGTTGGAACGGGTATCGGGGTATATATCGGGTATACGGGAATACACTGACAGTGTATTCCATTCAGGATCCTGGGAAAGCTGGGTTGCGGCGATTGAGCCCGTCAGTGCCACGTTACACTGACAAGCTTCTCCCTGGAATTTAGCTCTTACAAGAGCTGTTGGTTGTCTTCTCCTTCCTATCCTAGCCTGTCCCTGCCTACCCAGAATCTAAGCCCTAGCTAGCTGGACGGAAACCTCCGTCCTCGGTGAATTGCAAGCTCAGAATGACGCGAAGCTGGGCGTCGCTGTTCTTTTAAATTAGAGGTCACATGTTTTCGGCAGCCAATGGGTTTTGCCTACTTTTTTCAACGTCACCGGTGTCGTAGTTCCTGTCCCACCTACCCAGCGCTGTTATTGGAGCAAAAAAGGCGCCAGGGAAGGTGGGAGGGGAATCGAGTAATGGCGCACTTTACCACGCGGTGTTCGATTCGATTCGAACATGCCGAACAGCCTAATATCCGATCGAACATGAGTTCGATAGAACACTGTTCGCTCATCTCTAATTATTATTATTATTATTATTTATTATTTATTCATATAGCACCATTAATTCCATGGTGCTTTACATTTGGGACCATCTTCTCTGCAATTCAATCCAGATTCCCTTGAGTACCCCAGGGCCCCATTTAGTACCTGTGTAGAGGGCAGTTGGGGAGACTAGGACTCTTGTTTTTCTGATTCCCTAGCTGATGCTCAACTCTCAATCTCATGATCCAATGGACCTGCACCCAGGTGAAGGAGAGTTGGTAATGTCAATGAGAGCAGCTGCAGGGTAGACAGAGGAATGAGAGCTGTGGCCCAGCTGCCCTCCACAATGGTGTAAAAACCTAACCAAGGTAATAAAACTTATCCAGTGCAGGGAATGACCTGGTACTCCCCAGCTAACCCCTTTAAGACTATCATCTTCTAAAAAAGAAGTCAGGTGTGTTTAAGATCCAGTAATCGCTAATCTGCAAACAATCTTTCCATGTTCATGTCTCATCCGGCATCATGGACCCTTTGCAGCCAGTATGATCTCTTACCGCTAATATGCACCAAAGCGTGCATGGAAGCATTGCTGGAAGGATCATTCACCTGACAATCATTCAGTCATCTTTGGAGTGGTTAAAGGGTTAAATAGGGGAGGAAATAGGAAGAATAAGCATATCTGAAGAGGTTAACAGTACAAGTGTAATTTCCAACCCGCATTTCCTACCCGGGGGCAGTATTTCTCAGTGCAGAGGCCCATACCAGCCCCTGCAGCCGTGCAAGGATTAATCATGAGCCTATTAAGCAAACACAGCCCCAAAGCCGACAATCTAAAAAAGTTGAACATTTTATGACATGTTGAAGCATGGACACATAAGAAAAGGGAATCAGTTTTGACATTCCCTTCTGTAGCGAGAGCAGGTAATTGTTACAATACATGTTCCTTAGGGAAATAAAAAAAAATACATCGAATGACAGAATAAGGACCAGAGCCTATTCCTCTGAGAATGTCAGCGGAGGCTTGACAGCTTCCTGATGTGGGGATGTCCTTGTCTAAGACCTGTCTGCCCTTAACCTATACTTACTTATTTTCACACTCCGAGGGCTTATTATTCCTGGGGGACTGTGATGAATAGAAGATGGTAATAGCCCATTTAGACAGGTCGTATTACACATAGGCATCAAAGCCTCAGCACATCAATGCTGGGGCAAACTGCAGCCTCACAAGGTTAATGCTGTGGCCCCGCCAACAAGCTTCACATTATGTTTATTTTCCATAGACAGGTTTATGTTGCCGCTATACTCTCTGGGATATGGATCAAAAGTTTCCTGGTCTAAAGCTAGAGAAAACAACAGGAAAATATTTACAGGGCAGCAGCAGTCTATATCTGAGGATGGGATATTACCAGGGTGTTTTATATATGCAAATAAAGCAATAATAGCCCATTGGGCACATTTCCTAATAATATATGGGAAACCTATTGCTAGTAAAGAACCTGGACAGTAGGGAACAGAAAAAGTCCAACTTGTCCAAAGAAAAGAAAAAAAGAAATTGCTGTGGCTAGAAATAGGAGTAGGTAATATCCACAGCCATGGCCTGCCACCTTTCAATAAAAACATAAGATAACTAGTATTCAATATAGCAGCAGAGTCTGTTCACACCTAAATTTTGAGGACCAAGGCACACTACCGTGATTGACCTGCACAGACATACTTCCGCAGCCCTATTCACTCAATGGGAGCTGTAGAAGAACATCTACAAAGTTGGACAGGAATAGAACCTGTTCTGAGTTTTGCTCTCTGGACTGTCGGCCCAATGCAGAGCCATGTAATAATAAAAATAATATAATAATAAATGTTATTTATATAGCGCCAACATATTCCGCAGCACTGTACAATTAGTAGGGTTCAAATAGAGACAAAAAAATACATTACAAGGAAATTCATTTCACACAATGGGACTGAAGGCCCTGCTCACAAGAGCTTACAATCTGTGAGGTAGAGGGGGTGACACAAGAGGTAGCAGTGGTGGCATTGCCTACAGTGTTCAGACAATTTTGTAATAGAGGTTACTGTTACTGCACAAACATAAAAATGTATGAGCCGTCACCAGTCGTGTCGTTTAACATGTGGATGGAGCTTGGACCTATAAAGTTAGCCTGAAAAGGCATCATATCATGTGGGGTAATATGGGAGCTGGAACAGAGAAGGGTTAATTTTAGGGATTCTAATTATAGTACGGAAGGGTTTACATTTGGAATTGTGATAGGCCTGTCTGATAAGATGTGTCTTTAGTTTGCGCTGAAGCTGTAGAAATTGAGAGTTAATCTGATTGTCCAGGGTAGAGCATTCCAGAGAAGTGGTGCAGCTCGGGAGAAGTCTTGAATACGAGCGTGGGAAGTTCTGATAATAGAGAATGTAATACAGAGTCATGTGCATGGTCTGCCAGAAATGAATGGGTCCGTGTGCTATCCAGGAATAACCAAGATATCTCACTGATCTAGCACACGGTCGTATGTAAGGGGCCTAAGGCAAAGTCTGGCAAATTCTCTCTTGCATAAATGGATCTCATCTACAATACATCAAAACAATAGTTCTGTCACACTTGGACTGTATATGGACCTGAAATACACGTGTGTGAATAAGCCCATACTGTACTACACCGTTATTTCAATATTCAGCTTTTCTCTTTGAAGCATCACACAGCAGGTCTCTGTGCTGGACTTATGTTTCAATGTAATTATTCTTAGTTTTCGTCTATCTTTATTATAATGAAATTGCTCATGTGCAGAAATCTTTACCTAAAGACTAATCTTCTTGAATGATCCTGCTATAAATCGTGCTATACTCCCACAAGAAGACACTGGAGCCTATGTCTTGTTTCTCCAAAATTTGTATCCAGGATACTATGGGGCATAATCTCATGGCACAGTCTATATCTCATTATAATATGTACATCATTTAAGTTCTTCACGCCCCGCTTTCTTTGTGCCGCCTGATCCCTTTGCCCCCTGATCCGGGGTAATGAGCGATTCTGGTATGCACCAGTGACTCCTTATTGAGTTTAATAGTGTAGGAAGGTGCAGAAGGTCAGCGAGCATTGTTGTAGGGCGCAATAATGTATGTGAGGGTTTCTATGATACAATCCGCAGACAAATTCAGTTTGTGCTGGTATTAGCCATGTGTATTCAGCACCAAAATAGCTAGGCTTACTTGTGACACCTACACATTGCTTAAAATGCAGGGAGATGTATTCTGTGTAGGCTTAGCCTGGATTCTACATTGACAAAAATGAGAGTGATAAGAAGAGGTTTGGGCCTGTCAGTAAGATTATAAATAAGGTTCATGAAGTTCTATAATTTGGGAAATGCGTGGCGTTGGAGTGCATCACTCTCTTCCCAATATTCCAGTTTCATCTCAGACTTCAGTAACATTGAGATAAGTTACTTGATTTCCTCTGACTCTGACCCCAGCACATATGTATTTGTGTGTAAGATACAGAAATCAGTTTCTCATTCCACTATAGGACAGGAGTGATTGAAAAATATTACAATTTGTGTCCAGCTCTGCAGAATGTATTGTTTGTGTAGCACAGTGGCTTGATGGTTAGCAATGGAGTCCTAGGTTCAAGGAAAACATCTGTATGGAGTTTGTATGTTCCCCAACTCTCCAAAAATATAATAAATATAGTAGGGAATTTAGATTGTGAGCCCTATATGGGACTGTGTATGTAATGTGCTACGGAATATGACGGCGCTATATAAGTAAAATAAATAAATAATACAGAAATAGATAACACATAGATAAATACTTTAAGGGGCTCCATCAGCAAAATTATGCTGATAGAGCCCCACATATGCACCACTAAGGTTATATTAAACTACCCCCCCCTCCCCCCCCCCCCGTTTTAAAATAAAACCCTAAAAAGAATATGTTAAACTTATCTATCGTGCACGCTGAGCGGGCATTCAGGGTCTGACGTCATCTTCAGCCACGCCTCCTCTTCCAGCGATGTCTTCGGGTCCCGTCTTCCTCCGGCGCTTGCGAGCTGCTATTGATATAAAATGGCACAGGTGCATGCGCAGTAGCATGCTGCTACTACTACTGCTGCTGCTACTGCGCATGTACCCACGCCAATTTTTATCAATGGCAGTTCGCGAGAGATGTGCATTGTATAAGAGACATCATAGCAGCTAGTCTCTATCCACAAGCTCAGGGAGAACTGATGATTCTGCCATAGACAGTCGGTAGAGACTGAAAATGTCAGTCACGGTTTAAGGAGCAGCACTGTGTTTTGTTTCCAGGTTGAGCAAATCTGGCAAATTGGGTCTGTCCATTGTGCACTTGTGGGCTAAAAATGGCAATCATGGCTTAAGGGGAGACATCGGGCACCAATTACAGAGAAGAGATGGAAATTTGCAACTGTCTGGCAAATCAGGCCCCTCCCATGATCCATTTGCAGCTGATTTGCATATCCATAAAAAATGATTATCTCTGCAGTTTGGACCTGATAGAATCCTTTTAATAGAGATTCTAATTTTAGATGCGACATTTTAGATTCCAACATGTCTCAGTGATCTTCTCTTTAAATTAAAAACTTACTTATTTAGTTTGCTTACTTATATAGCGCCAACATATTCCGCAGCGCTTTACAGACATTGTGGTCACTGTCCCTTATAGGGCTCACAATCTGCATTCCCTATCAGTATGTCTTTGGAGTGTGGAAGGAAACCGGAGTATTAGAGATGGGCAAACCCCCCGTGATTCATTTAGTTTTGGGTTCGGGTGGCTCGGGTCCCTGATTAGTTTCAGATTGAACAAATTCAGATAGAAATGGAAATAGGTGGAGGCCAAGGGGAAGAAAATCTTATAGCTTAGTATTTGGATGAAAGTGAGTATTATCCAATAACCAATCCTCTGTACTTTACGCTCTACTATTATTAGCTACAAACACCTTATGGTCCAGTCTCTATTAGATTCATGAAGTTATAAAACCAAGCAAATAACTATAACAAACACTTCATTTAACTCAAAGGCAGCGGCTACTCACAGATCACAGACATTAGCCACATGGGAAACCTCACGTCTATGAATGATGTAGAAAATATGACTGGTTAGAGGTGTTTTGAAATCTTTAAAAGTAATAAGGAAAGCCATTTGGGGACATATTTGGAACTGACAAAGTTAATGATGATATACGGCTGTGTATATACTACTAACTCATATCTAACAGCAATGAAAGAGCTTAAAAGTCGGCTGATTGATGACCCAAACAATTTATTTGAGGTTTTGTCTAGACACTTTGACTTCTATTTATCAAAGTCAACCAGATGCAAAACCAAGGTAAAGCCCTTCCTCCTTCAACTTATCATTAAGTAGCATATATATATAATATTCCAGAGAGATTCTCCAGATAGTTCTCTGTTCTTAAGGATTTAGGATTCACCAATATAGGCAGGTAGTGTATACAGTTTGATCAAGCAGCATTTTATTGGTAATAGTACAAAGACTATGGAGAATATAGCTCTTAAGTTTTGGAATGCAAGTGCAGGAAAAGTCGCAGGTTGGTGCCAAGTCAATGCTGAACTGATCACTTGCTTCAGTGATCAAGAGTCTTCAGTGATCAACCTGCGACTTTTTCTTGATTCAAGACATCAGCTGCAAATCTGAAGAGCCACCGATGAGCTGAACCCCCGCTCTTTCTTGTTGAGCTCAGGAAAACCCCATAATGAAAATCAATTGCCTGCTGTCTTCTCTATTTACATCTGAGACATGGGCTATCTCCTCCAGGGCTCTGCCTACAGAATGGCCATAGGAAGGGACAATATCAGCCACTTCCATCCATCCGGTGGAGATGAAATATGACAATATAAAAAGAATCATAAGAATCTGTGTATCTCAGCTTCACATTTTGCACTAAAATGAACTAAAGTCATGGTGCACTGTAAATGTGCAGGGCAGGGGTAGGGAACGTACGGCTCTCCAGCTGTTGCAAAACTACAACTCCCAGCATGCATACTTTCTATGCTGTTCTTGGAACTCCCATGGAAGTGAATGGAACATGATGGGAGTTGTAGTTTCATAGCAGCTGGAGAGTCGGAGGTTCCCTACCCCTGGTGTAGGGTGTAGCCCATGCTACTGTTTTAGAGATATGGGGGGAAATGTGTGGATGGACGCAAGAAAAGAGTGGACAAGGCCAGACATACTGGATATCTGAGGTTACCAACAGCCTAGGAGGGATCATTCAGAAGCAAAGATCATCTACTGACAGATGGTAGAGAGTAGAAATATAGTGACTGAGATGTTATAACCTATACTGGAGTTCAATATACTGATATACTGATAGTTCAAAGATTATACATATACAGTACTTTGCAAAATGTCTGTCTATATATCATCCCATTTCACTGTATCACAGTCCATTATCTATGGATTTAGTCCACACATCACTTCTTGTGTATCTTCTCTGCAGTCCTATTGTACAAGTGATGTTCACATTAATTGTAACTCACTATAGATCAGGTATCATATCTCCCCGCAGTAGTCTGGACTGTATATAGTGATACATATTGTAGACATGTTCTGGGACATGAAATAATGATATTGTTGATCCTTAGAGTAAGTTGGAGAGAACATGGCGCCAGGCTTTCCTTACAGACATGGCCGGGATTGCCTGTGAGGTATCATACTGTGATGTGAAACTTATATGCCGGTTATAATTGTGAAATATGTCATCTGCTGGAGTGGATTCACCATGACTTGCTAGATCGTGGTATCCTTTACATGGCGTCATGATATAAAAGCTGCAGATCAAATTATATCTCATACAGACGCATTCCCTAATGGAGACTGAACAATATTCCATAAGCAAAATCCACTTGAAAAGTTAAATAGCTCAACAAAAAGTAAGAAGCTAACCTCATAGCATGGGGGATTTGTGTTACCAGACAGGTGTGCATTGTGGGAGCCCATATTACCATTTCATGGGTATTTCCACCTTACTTATATTTATGGAATATCCCAATATGTATCATTCCAGTCTGTCTGGGATTACATGAAGACACAGACGGATTGGAGCAAACCAACATCTACAGAAGATCTGTGCTTAGTTCTCCAAGATGGTGGGAACAATCTCCCTGCCGAGTGCCATCAAAAACTACAAGTGTACCAAGAAAAACCGATGGAAGGCAAAGGGCAAAGTTCACACCAAATAAACTATTATTTCTTCTATTTCTGAAAGCATTCTTACTTTGCAGATTTTTTCCACACCTGCTGAAAACTTTTGCACAGTACTATAAATATATTGCTTTTTAACATTCATATTAATTTGGTGGCATGTCTGTACATATCACACATCAAACAACTCAAAAAATTAGTAAGTGGCAAATCTGTACACAGACCAATAGTTGTCAACAAGACAAGGATGGGACTATTTATAGATATATACCATCAAGTGCTTGACAGTGCTCAGAGACTTGTACTGATCATCTTACCTGGTAGAAGAAGTGTAGAGTTGGAGGCCATTAGCTGCCACTTGAGTCTTCAGCCTATAATGTTCTTAGTCAGCCCCAGGTACGCTGATTGTACATACATAGTAAGGGATCATTCACACAGCTGGGTTAGGGCTCGTTCACACGTGAGTATAAGGGGAGGTTTTTGACAGCGGATTTCGCGTCCAAAACCTCCCCTTATAATGGTGGACTATGGAGACCGCCGGGCTTCTGTTCTCCGCTAGCGGCGAGCTGCTGCTAGCGGCGAAAAGAAAGGACATGTCCTTTCTTCAGGCGGAAGCCGCGCAGGCTCAGCCGCGCGGCTTCCGCCCCCGGCAGCTCCCTCCTATGTCGGCTCATTCATTTGAGCCGACAGCAGAGGGTTAAGCCGCGACAGCGATGGTCGCGGCGGGCGGGTTTTGACAAGAGAGAGACGTGGCTCGCCGCGTCTCTCTCTCTGTCAAAACCCGCGCGGGCAGTTCACGTGTGAACTAGCCCTTATACATCTATAGGTCCACGCTGTAACTTTATACGCCCTTGATTTTATACAGAGTTATACAGAGTCATCTGTCAGAATCTTCTGGAATATGACACTTGGATTCCCTGACTGGAGAAGAATAGTTCCATAATACATTGCTGGAAGATGCCACCAAAGTTCAGCAAAAAAACTGCCTATAGCGTTATAGGGGCAGCCATAGGGACTACGTGTGCCACTGTACTGTGATCATTGTACAATTATGTCTTTGCGACTATCAGTAATACATGTGTTGTAGGGCATTAGGAAGCTGATAGAGAGAACCCCTTCCTCAAACACCTTAGATGCTGCAGTCACTATTGACCATGTCATCTTAGAGGTGAGACGGCCAGAATAAGAGATGTGTTAAGGCAGAAACCTGGTCACCACCAGGATCCCCCAGCACCAGACAAAAGAATCAAGAACGACTAAAAATCTAAGGCTGTGTTCACATATGCACTGATAAAGCTTGTTTATTGTACTAATAGAGCCTCATACACACAACCAGGTCCATAATTGGCAATATACAGGCCCAGTGCCTACGGCTTATACATACAAATGTAGTTTTTACAGAGCAAAGGACCAAGCAAGTCCTATTCTTGACTGGGTTTGCGACTCGGTCCATCTAGTCCCTGGTCATACTTGTTGGATCCTGGATAGTGGACTCAGGGCCACTTTAACCATAGGTGCAACGGTGCACAACATTGGGCCCTATGATTGCTGGGCCCCCCTCAGACACCCTGGATCGAGCAGGATAGTCTCACATTTGGGTTCATGCCGCGCTCTTCTGAGAGGCAAGCAGTGATTTCAACTCTATCTGTGTCCATAGGGGTATTGGGGGGCCCACTTTCAAAAAGTTTGCACAGGGCCCCCCAATACATTAAGACAGCCCTGAGTGGACTCCTGGCCTTATGGAAAGTTGGGGTCATGATCTTTGTACATTTGTACTATATAATATTAGATGTTTTTTGTTGCATATACCATATGTCATATTGGATTTCAGACTAAAACTTTACTTTGGGTTATCTTGAATGCTCAGGTTGTGTTTTTGGCTTCTATATAGTGTTGTATGTGATACATATTAGCTTGTACACCATCATTATCTTATGGTGCCCATTGATATTAGTTTCATAGACATAGTACAAGTAAAGAAAGTCTTCCTCTCCCACCTGTTCCTATATTTTGCCAAGAACTGCTCCGCCAGGGACTGATTCATCTGGAGACAAGTATGTAGAAGACCTGTTCTGTCATATCATACACTTTCACCAGTCAACAGAATTAGGCTAAGACATGTCTACCCTGTTTAATACAATATGTCTTGAGACTTAAGCTCTTCGGGGATATAAATAGCCATGTCATACGCAGAATCCATCGCCCTTATCTCATACACAAAGATTGTTGTCACTTTCCATGGGAAAATAGATATCACTCGTTCCTTGCAATTCTTAACTGGTGGGAACTGGTTGGCATTCGGCAGCACCAAACAGGTGGTTGTTCTTGCAGAATGCGCACACACGCAGCCAACAATTCGGTATGAGCAGGACATGACAGTCTGGGCTTTCCACACATTCTTTGTGGAATGGGGTTTAAAAGGCCCTCGCCACACAAGCAGTAGACTCGGTCAATATTTGTTAAAGATGTTAAGTTTGATAAACTGTGTCTTTTTTAACCCCACATTTCCTCAAAGAGACACAGGGATATATGATCTGCTGCAGACAGAGCAGCTGTGGGACGCTCATTGCTCCTTGATGTCATCGACCTGTCAGAATTGACAGACAGACTGCACAAGCTCCTGCTTGCTCCATCGACCAAACAAAAACCACAAGCCGGCTCCATTTCACAGGGATCCTTTTCTGCTGGCTAAGGGTCTAGGAAGCTGTCTTGTTTATAACATTAGGAGCTCCATCTACTTAGGAGACATGTATGCCTGGTGATAAGTTTACTACAATAACAGGGAAGCCGAGGACCATCAATCAGTGGCTGACTAGTGTCAAGTGGGACGGTCATTTATTAAAGTCTCCAAGGTCTGCTTGCTACTTTTTTTTGCTTCTTTAGGTCTATTGTAAGACTCATGTCTTCATATTTCAGAAACAACAGTGTCATTTATCAAGAGACCGTTCCAGATTGCAGAGACATTTGCGTTTGGTTGGCTGTCTAAAAGGCTACTGGACATTGAGACGATGGGCCATCGAGACAACGACCACAACAACATACCATAATGTTATCAACCACCGGTCTGCTGAAGACAATAGACAGCTTCATAGAGTTATAGGTGGTGATTGACCGGAAGCAGAAAATATCCAGCCTGTCAAATGACTTCATTCTTTTTACTAGGAATGAAAAACAAACAACAGCTTCATCACGGAAGAAGCCACCTTGGACTTTTCTGAAGTGAACACTAAACTGGTATTCTCTAAGACAAGATTCCTCCAAATTTGGTACACTACTCTATATCCGTTCGAATAGGCCAGGGATCAGCAACCTTCGGCACTCCAGCTGCTGTGAAACTCCAACTCCCAACATGCTCCATTCACTTCCATGGGAGTTCCAAGACCAGTAGAGCAAGTATGCATGCTGGGAGTTGTAGTTTTACAACAGCTGGAGTGCCGAAGGTTGCCTACCCCTGGAATAGGCTTATGCTCTCCATCTAGCCACTAGCCATTCTTTGATAGGGCAGAGACGATGACCTTACTCGCCCTACACCCTTCATCTTGTCTCCTTCCTTGTCATTCCACTTCCTCTTCCATCTTATTTCACTACTAGACCTATATTTTGTCATACCTCTACACTATCATGGGACTTTGCCCTCTTTGGGCGACTATGAGAATGGGGGCTGTGACCCAATGATTTGGCATTTTTGTTACTTACCAACTTGTCTATTACCTGTTTGTATAACAAATGTTTACATACTTTGTTACAGTTTTGTAACAAAGTATGTAAACATTGTATGTATGGTCTGTTTTATAAATCGGAAAACTATGGTAACAAGAAAAAAAATATCCAGTCTTTCTAGTCCGTTTCTCAGCAGAAATATATCAGGGTCAAGCTAGTTGACTTGATACATATGGGATGTTGGCGCTATATAAATAAAATTTGTTATTATTATTTATTATGGGAGGACCTGTACTGCAACAGGAATTTTGGGACTCCTGTGCATGGCAGCAGCAATTGGTCCATGTTACGGTATGATAAGAATGGATGGACAACCTTTCTCAGAAGCTTATAAAATGCCAGCCCTTCCCATCTGAAGTTGCCTGGATGTGCACTATGTATAAGGCTGTATACAGTCCTATGTAGTTGGAGAGACTGGATTGTCATGGAAGGAAGTGTTAGGAAATGGATACTGTGCTAGGGACCTCCAGTCTTTATTGGCTGCCAGAAACACCTATCTGGGGTGTTGTATCCAAGGCTGTACCACTGCTGGGTCAAATACACTTGTTTCCCTGTTAGCTGTATAACTTGATCACTTATCCACTCTATGTATGGCCATAATATGGCGATGTTAGAAGGCTGGATCAGTGTATATCAGCCATCCTTTACATTGAGCAGAGTTAACAGCTGTTCCCCACGCAGTGTGCCGCAGCCAAAAAGTGTTGCAGGAAAACCCACAGCAGAAACACATGGCGTTTTTTCCCACGTAATTTTTAATAGGAAGCCCACAGAGTTTTCCTCTACGGACTTTCTGTTTTAATTATACCTATACGGAAACCGCCAGCGTTTCCGTATAGGTATAATTGATATGCTGCGATTCACGAAAATGCAATCGCTTTTGAAATTGCAGTGTGTTCGCTGCTAATAATTTTCTGCGATGTGTGAATAGGATTAGCTACAATCCCCTCCACTATGCAGGGACTATAAAACACTGTGTTTTTTGCCATGGCGTTTCCGCTGGAGCAAAATTGCAGCATTTACACCACGTGGAGCCTCAGCCTTAGAGGGATTTTATCAGCCTCTATACCCCAATACTTACCTAACTGCATCGTCGCTGAGAACAATCTTGGTTATGGTCGGGCTTTATGGAAACAGCACGACACTGAGCCACGCTATTTCCATAACTCCCATAGAAGTGATTGGGAATCGGTTCACACCTGCGCCCAGTCTCCACTTTGTGGGTTTAGACTTCTGCCGACAGCAGACGGAAACCCGGCAGTCAGTGGCCGGCTATGAGCGTTTTGTGGTCTCCGCAGCGAAACAGTTTTTTTTTTTAACCGGACACAAAGTCCTGCATGTCCGACTTTGTGTCCAGTTAAAAAAAAACGGTTTCGCCGCGGAGACCAGAAGACGCTCATGGGCAGACACTTTGCAAACCCATTCAAATGAATGGGTTTGAAAAGTGACTGCCAGTTTCCATCTCCTTTCCAGTTTCTCGGGCAGAAGACGCAAACCTGAAAGCGGAGACCGGGCGCAGGTGTGAAACCGCCCTTGCAGAAACTGCGTAAAACAGTGAGCTACGTTATTTTTTTTTTAACTTCCATTCACTTGTATGGGAGTTACAGAAATAACGTAGCTCCGAGCCACTTTGTTTCTGTAAAGACTGACCATAGCTGACTTTCTTCTCAACAAGGTCACGGTTATGTAGATATCGGGGTATGGTGGCTATAAATGTCATTCAAGGGAAAACCCTTGAAACAATGTAAAATAAGTGCAAACCTTATAAAGTGTATTATGCATTAATAAAGCAGTTCAGTCCTTTGCAACCGCAGTTTTGCAGTTTATTGTATATGAAATGCAAATATAACTTCGTCATAGTGCCAAAGACATTTCTTTTGTATAGCTATTCATGGCCATCCTCCCTCACAGTCTCCGTCACCTGTCACTGGGCTTGTTTGTTCAGTGCTAAAGTCGCTGCATCCTGCACCATTGCACGCCTCTGTAAGAGCCCATTTGTCCATTATTCAATGGGCTGTTAAAGGTCTTGCCCCTGACGAGGAAGTGGCCGACTCTATTCCAAATCTATCTCTCAACACCATGAAAACCCTTTCACCGCGTGCGAATAAAGACGCCTTATATTCTTATTACCTCTACGAAGATCCAAACACAGCAGATCAGTCTGGAGAGCGGGCACAACCCTAGTGACTGCAGTAACCCTGTGGATATGGGCCTTTAATGCTGATATATGATGAAAGACAAGCTACAAAGCCCTGTGGCCATACAACAGA